>NC_058131.1:396553109-396574706 GCF_016433145.1 Gracilinanus agilis | reverse complement strand
TGGAAATGTCTCGATTCCACGTACCTTCCACGCTGTGCCCTGTTGTGGGGTTCCTCCGTTCGTCTGGACTTGTTTTTATGTCCCCTTGAGGAGTTTTGTATGTTTCGGTCAGGAGAGGTTAAGAGCTGCTTCTTACTCTGCCGCCATCTTAACCCGGAAGCCCCTGCTTTATTAATTCTTGAGGTCTTGTAAGATCATTGGCTTCTCCTTGCTCAATTCTAGACTTTAAAGACTGATTTTTGGCTATAATCTTTTGGTTTTCCTTTACATTCTGGTCTCTCTGGCTCTTCATGGCTTCCAACTGGTCATTTCTGGTCTTCAATTTGCTAATCATTTCATTTGATTTCTGAACCTCAATTTCCAATTGCAAAATTCTGCCTTTTAAACTGTTATTTTCTTTTTGTACAATTTCCCACTTTCTTGCCAGATCGCTTCCATCTTTCTCATGATCTCAGATTTCAACTCTTCAAGAGCTTCTGACCAATTTTCATTTTTTTTGGGAAGGTTTGGATGTCTTTAATTGCTTGTCCTCCTCTGCTTACTGGGTTTTTTATGTGCAAAAGTTATCAAGTGTTAGAGCTTTTTTCTTGGTCTTTTTGGTGTTTATTTCTTTGGCCTTCCTTGTCATCATTATGCCTTCTCAGCCAGATGTCTGAATAAGGCAGGCAGACTCTCTGAGTATAGAGCTAAGGAGCAGTTTTTGCCTGAGGATACTTTGCAAATCTCTTGGCTTCCACTGTCTGCTAAGCCTCTGCTGTCTGAGGTCCCTGTGAGCTTCACTCCTGCACCCAAAGTCTATGCTCCCCAGCCTCCTGGGATCTCTAGTCCAGCTATTTTCAGGGTCAAGCCTCCATGGCCCATGCTTGCTCATCTGCCTGAGGTTCTCTCCTGAGTCTCAGGACACTGAGCTGCTTCCACTGTCTGCTGTCTCTCTCCGCTCCACTCCCTCACCCAAGTTCTCAGCTCCCTAGCCTCCTGTTGTCTCATGTCTTTCTGCTCTCAGGGGCAAGCTCCTGGTAGTCCCAGTTAGGTGCCAAGAAGCTAGATTTTTGGCGCCCCACTCATTCTAACTCTGGTGCGTAGCCTCTGACTCTGGTACTGTGGGTGTGGAGGGGGAGGATTGATCAGCTCGTGTTTTGATAGGAGCTATTTCTCCCCCTTATAGCATGGAAATGCCCAGATCCCATGTACCTTTGATACTGTGCCCTATTGTATGGTCCCTTCATTCATCTGGATTTGGGTTTTTTGTCCTTTGGAGGTATGCTGGAGGTCAGTTGTGAGGAGAGTAAAGTGCCCTGCTTCCACTCTGCAGCCATCTTAACCCAGAAGTCCCTGTAAAAATATTTTCTATTATTATCTCTTTATGGTACAAACCAAGTAATGGTATTGCTAGATTAAGAGGCATGCAATCTTTTAAAGGTCTTTGGGCATAATTCCAAATTGCCTTCCAGAATGGTTAGATTAATTCACAACTCCACTAATAATGCATTACTGTTCTAATTTTGCACATCTCTTTTTTATTTATCATTTTATTTATCATTTTCCTTTACTATCATATTGGCCAATCTGCTAGGTGTGAGGTAGTACCTCAGAGTTGTTTTGATTTGTATTTCTCTAATTGGGAGGGGTTTAGAACATTTTTCTTATGATTATTCATAATTTTCATTTCTTCATCTGAAAACTGCATAGTCATATCCCTTAAACGTTTGTCAATTGGAGAATGGGTGATTTCTTGTGCATTTGACTTATATCCTTAAGGTTTGGGGAAATTAGACCTTTGTCAAAGAGTTTTGTTTTTCTCCATTTGCTTCCCTTCTAGCTTCATTTGCATTGATTTTGTAAAAAAAAACCTTTTTAGTTTAATATAATCAAAATTAATGATTTGACATCTTGTAATGTTCTCTATCTCTTGCTTGGTTTTAAATTCTCTCCTTTCCCAAAGGTCTGACAAGTGTACTATTCTATGTTTACCTAATTTACTTATAATTTCCCTCTTTATATTTATTTACCCATTTTGAATCTAAACCTATTTTTCCCATACTGTTCTCCAATTTTCCCAGCAGTTTTTGTCAAATAGTGGATTCTTTTCCCAAACGCTGGGATCTTTGGGTTAATCAAACACTAGCTTACTAAGGTCAATTACTCCTAGTCTATTCCATTGATCCACCCTTCTGTCTCTTAGCCAGTACCATATTTTTTCGATGATCACTGCTTTATAGTACAGTTTAATATCTGGTATTCCTAGGCCTCCATCCTTCACATTTTTTTTTAAATTAGTTCTCTTGATAATCTTATTTTTTGTTCTTCTAGATGAACTTCATTATAATTTTTTCTAATTCTATAAAATGTTTTTGATAGTTTTATTGATATGGCATTGGATGAATAAATTAATTTAGGTAGGACTGTAATTTTTATTACATTAGTTCATCCTACCAATGAGCAATTAAAGTTTTTAGTTGATTTTCTAGGAATATCTAGGTATATCATCATATCATCTGTTGAGAGTGATAGTTTCATTTCCTCAGTGCTCACTTTAATCCCTTCAATTTCTTTTTCTTCTCTAATTGCTAAGTTTTGTTGTAAATAGATAGAAATGCTAATGATATAGGTGGATGCATTTTGTATCCCACAACTTTGCTAGTTATTATTTCTACTAGCTTTTTAGTTGATTTCTAGGAAACGCTAGGTATATCATCATATCATCCACTGAGAATGATACTTTAGTTTCCTCATTGCCTAATTTAATCCCTTCAATTTATTTTTCTTCTCTTATGATAATGGAAGTCCTTGCTTTACTTCTGATCTTACTGGGAATTACTTCATGAAAAAAAAACAACTAAAATAGAAAAAAAATCCAGAAGAGATCTTTTAAGATTTATTGGAGTTCCTGAAATTCATGATCAAAAAAAGAGTTTAGAAATTATGTTTCAAGAAATCATAAAAACAACAGCACTGATATTCTTGAAATAGAGGACAAAATAGAAGTTGAAAGAATCCACCTATCACCACCTGAAAGAGATCCCAAAACGATAACTCCCAGAAATATTAAAAAAACAAATTTAAAAATTTCCAGCTCAAGAAGAAAATGTTGTATGCAGACAAAAAGAAACCATTCAAGTACGGTGGAGCCATAGGCAGGATAATTCAAAACTTAGCAACTTCTATAGTAAAGGATCATATGGTCTGGAATATGATATTCCAGAGGGCAAAGGAGTTAGTATGTCAACCGAGAATCACTTACCCAGCAAAACTGAGCATAAGCCTTCAAGGAAAAGATGGGTATTCAGTGAAATAGAGGACTTTCAAACATTCCTGATGAAACAATCAGAGAATGGAAGATTTGACACTCAAATACAAGACTCAAATGAATCATAAAAAGGCAAAAAGGAAAAAGAAATCAAAAGACATTCAATAAGGTTAAACAGTGTCCATCCCTACGTAGAAGATGATTCTCATAATGTCATAGAACTTTCATTATTATTTAGGAGTGTACCTAGACAAAGGACAAGAGTATGAGTTGAATATGATGGAATAAATAAAAAATAAAACAAAATTAAGGCATGAAAAAGAGGAATGCATGGGGAGAAGGGGGAATGGAAAATAGGATGGGATAAATTATGGTACATAAAAAAAGGCAAAAAAGCATGTTTATAGTAGAGGGAAAGAATGGGGAGGTATTGAGGAAAGCATGTGAAGATTACTCTCATCAGAATTTTATCAATGAAGGAAGAATGTACACCATCAGTTGGTTATAGAAAACTATCTTGCCCTACTAGAAAGTAAGAGGGGAGAGGGATAAGAGAATGTTTGGGGCTGATAGAAAAGAGGGTAAATTAAAGAAGTTGGAAGTCAGAAACTAAACAGGAGAAATAGGATGGAAAGTAACTCAAAGTAATCATGATCATGCAAATTTTTTACAAGTCTTTCTAATAAAGGCCTCATTTCTCCAATTTCTAGAGAAATTAGTTGAATATATAGGAATACAAGTCTTTCCCCAACTGATAAATGGTCAAAGACATGAAGAGGAAATTTGCAAAATAATTAAATCTCTCTATAATCATGCAAAAATGCTCTAGATAACTATAAATTTAATAAATAACAACTCTGATGTACCTCCCCAGACCTATCAGATTGACTATTATATAAGGAAAATGACAAAACTTGGAAGGGATATGGGAAATCTGGGACATGAATGTACTGTTGGGAGAGTTGTGAACTGATTCAATCATTCAGGAGAGCAATTTGATTCTGTAAGAGGGGGCCCTCATTCTCTGGGGGAGCTACATAGCATGAGGTCTCAGAGGGTAGGGGCCAGTAATGGCACATAGTCTCTATAAGGTTTACCATCACTGGCCTAGGGTCTAGTAACATTTCCTCAGAGACTGGTAGAGTAGTGTAAGGAATAGCTCAAAGACTGTATATTTATTAAAGGCCTGGGTGCTTGTTCTTTTAATTCCAGTAAAATCTCCATCTTTTCTGAGAATAGCCCACCTCTGGATGTTCTTGAGCATTACAAACTGAAAATCCTGAAAAATGGTATAGAGGACAGGTTCAGGTGTGTTTGGAGGTCTTACACATCATGGGTTAATATGAGGACAGTTTTTCTGGACTGCCGGAATCCTTAGTGTGCATGTTCCATTGTCCAACCTGACATCATTTGTCAATGTAGGAGATATCTCCCTACCCTTATGGAATGTCTTCATAAAAGATTAGATATAGGGCTGTCATGGTGCAGTAGACAACCTCTATAGGTAATTAATAATGCCTGACAGTTCAGAAGCAAGGTAAATACAGAACAATGTTAATGATTAATAATATAGAATAGCACAGAATTGGTGCACAGAACAGAATAATATAGAACCAGTCCAGGTGACTAATGATATAGGATGGCTAACTGATTAATAATAGAGATTTTTCAGTTTATACTTAATTAGTACAAACTGGTGAGAAATACAAGATTTCAGAACATGAAGGTCACTGTCCATTGTCCACTTCTACCAAACCCTTGTCAACTTTTCAGTTCAGATGGTTTTTTAAAAAGCTATATAGGCCGATATAAACCTGAGACTTCCTGGTTAAGATGGTGGCAGAGTAAAAAGCAGCTGCTTAACCTCTCCTAACCAAAACATACAGGACTCCTCAAGAAGACATAAAAACAAATCCAGAGAAACAAAGGGACCCCACAACAGGGCGCAGCATTGGAGGTATGTGGAATTGGGACATTTCCATGCTATAAAGGGGTGAAACAGCTCTCACTAAAACGCAAGCTGAGCAACCCCTTCCCCCACCCCACACCACCTCCAGTGCCAAAAACAGCGCACAAGAGTTAGAGCAAGTTTGGGGGACGGATTAAGTCCTTGGCAGCTACCTGGAGTCACCAGGGCCTGCTACTGAGAGCAGCAAGACTTAAGACCCCAAGAGACTAAGGAATGTGGGTAGACTTTGATCTCAGACCCTGAGCGCAGGCACAAGTGCGGGCGTGGACACAAGCCCAGACATGAATCCTGAGAGCCAGAGAGGACTCAGAGCTTCAGTGCAGGCGAGGACCTTGAGTGGGGACCCAGTGCAAAAAGGGTTTACAACTGTGGAAGAAACACCCTGAGACTGTTAAAGGAGCCTCAGTCAGAGGAACAAGTAAGGGGACCACCAAGAGGCTTGACTCTGAGAACAACTGAGACATCAGGAGCCTAAAGAGCTCAGGCAGACCCTGAGTGTGAGGATAAACCTGAGAGGGCGCAGGGCTAACAATGGCAAGCCATTCTCAAGAACCAAAAAAAGAGAAAGATCATCAAGAAGAAATCTGTAACACCTGACAACTTTTACACAGATAAAATCCAGACAAAAGAGCAAACAGCAGAGGAGAACAAACAAGTAATCATATCCAAACCATCCCAAAATAAAGAAAACTGCCCACAAACTACTGAAGAGTTCAAATCTGAGATCATAAGAAAGATGGAAGAGATTTGGCGAGAGAAGTAGGAAATAGCTCAAAAGGAAATAAACAGGTTAGAAGACAGAAACTCCCAACTGGAGAAAGATGCCCAAAAATCAAATGAAATGGTAAGCAAATTCGAAACCAAAATCTGGGAAGAAAATAACAGCTTAAAAGGCAGAATTTTGCAATTGGAAAGTGAGGCTCAGAAATCAAATGAACTGATAAGGAAATTGAACACCAGAAATGACCAGATTGAAAAGGAAAACCAGTCCCTAAAGGCTAGAATGGAGCAATTAGAAGCTAATGATCTCTCAAGACAGCAAGAACAAATAAAACAAAGTCAAAAGACTGATAAAATAGATGGAAACATGAAATATTTCAATGAAAAAGTGATAGACCAAGAAAACAGATCTAGAAGAGACAATCTGAGAATCATTGTCCTTCCTGAAAAAGCAGAAATTTATAGAAATTTGGATTCCATACTAAAAGAAATTATTCAGCAAAATTGTCCTGAAGTTCTACAACAAGAGGGCAATATAGACATTGAAAGGATCCATAGATCACCCTCTACACTAGACCCAGAAAAGACAACCCCCAGGAATATAATAGCCAAATTCAAGAGCTTCCAAGTAAAAGAAAAAATCTTATAAGAAGCCAGAAAGAGACAATTCAGATGTCAAGGAGCACCAATCAGGATCACACAGGATCTGGCAGCCTCCACACTAAAAAACTGCAAGGCTTGGAATATGATATTCAGAAAGGCAAAAGTCTACAACAAAGGATCACTTACCCATCAAAACTAACCATATACTTCCAAGGGAAATTTTGTGCATTCAACAAGATAGAAGATTTCCATGTATTTACACAGAAAAGACCAGGACTAAATGGAAAGTTCTATATCCAACCACAAAAATCAAGAGAAACATGAAAAGGTAAATAAGAAACAAAGGGGAAAGAATAAAAACTTGTATTTTTTTAAATTTGCCTCTTTAAGGGATTCAATATGATCTAATTGTTGGTATTCCTATATGGAGAAATGTTATGTATAATTCTCTATAAGGAACTCTATTCTCTATTATAGTATTCACTATTATAGTAATTAGAAGAATTATTCGTAGGGAGAGGTTGGAATATTAAATGGTCTAAGATGATATGGGGGTGGGAAAGAGGGAGTAGAATAGTAGAGGACACCAAGAGAAACTCGAATGAATAAGCAAAATAGGATATTCTATTACACACAAAGAGGGCATGTGAAGGGGACAGGATGAATACTATTATAAGGAGAGGAAGAGAGCATTAAGAGGTAATATTTAAACCTTATTCTCAGTGTAATTAACCCTGAGAGGGAACAGTAGCTTTATCCATTGGGATATAAAACTCTATCCAACCCTACTGAGAAAGACAGAAGGGAAAAACCAAGGGGAGCAGGGGAGTGGGGAGGTCATAAAAGGGAGGGGAGAAAAATAGAGAGCGAATTCATTAGGCCTTAAAAATAAATAGAGGGGAATAAGAAGGGAGGGGGTAGAAAGGATAGTAAATCAAGGGAGAGGACAATGGTTACTGGCATAAAGCAAACCACTGGTTTAAAAGGAAATAGTGTAAGAAGAAGAGGTAGAACTAGGAGAGGATATCAAAATGTTGGCGAATACATAACTGATAATTATAACTCTGAATGTGAATGGGATGAACTCGTACATAAAAAAGAAGAAAATAGCAGAGTGGATTAGAAACCAAAATCCTACCATATGTTGTCTACAAGAAACAAATATGAGGTGGGTGGACATGTACAGGTTTAAGGTCAAGGGCTTGAGGAAAATCCTTTGGGCGTCAAATGAGAAAAAGAAGGCAGGAGTGGCTATTATGATTTCTGACAAAGCCAAAGTAAAAATAGATATGATTAAAAAAGACAGGGAAGGTCATTACATCCTGATTAAAGGCAGTATAAACAATGAGGAAATAACAATGCTCAATATGTATGCACCAAGTGGCATAGCACCCAAATTCATAAAGGAGAAATTGGCAGATCTCAAGAAGGAAATAGATAGTAAAACCATAATAATGGGAGATCTAAATATTCCTCTTTCAGATCTAGATAAATCAAACTGAAAAATAAATAAGAAAGATGTAAGAGAGATGAATGAAGTCCTCAAAAACTTAGATTTAATAGATATTTGGAGAAAAAGAAATAGGAATAAAAAGGAATACACCTTCTTTTCAGCTGCACATGGTACTTTCACAAAGATTGGTCATGTAATAGTGCATAGAAACATTGCAAACAAATGCAAAAGGGCAGAAATAATAAATGTAACCTTCTAAGACCATAATGCAATAAAAATAATAATTAGTAAGGGCACCTGGACAGGCAAATCAAAAACTAATTGGAAATTAAATAATATGATTCTCCAAAACCAGCTAGTCAAAGAAGAAATCATAGAAACAATCAATAATTTTATTGAAGAGAATGACAATAATGAAACATCCTACCAGACTCTGTGGGATGCAGCCAAGGCAGTACTCAACAGGAAATTTATATCTTTGAGTGCATATATTAACAAATTAGGGAGGGCAGAGATTAATGAATTGGTCATGCAACTCAAAAAACTAGAAAGCGAGTAATTTAAAAATCCCCAGATGAAAACTAAATTAGAAATGCTAAAAATCAAGGGAGAAATTAATAAAATCAAAAGTAAAAGAACTATTGAATTAATAAATAAGACTAGAAGCTGGTATTTTGAAAAAACAGATAAAATAGACAAAGTACTGGTCAATCTAATAAAAAAAGGAAAGAAGAAAACCAAATTGATAGTATCAAAGATGAAAAGGGAGATCTCACCTCTAATGAAGGGGAAATTAAGACAATCATTAAAAACTATTTTGCCCAAATATAGGGCAATAAATATAGCAATCTAGGAGATGTGGATGAATATTTACAAAGAAACAAATTGCCTAGGTTTGTATATAGAATACCTAAATAATCACATATCAGAAAAAGAAATTGAACAAACCATCAAAGAACTCCCTAAGAAAAAATCACCAGGGCCTGATGGATTCACAAGTGAATTCTATCAGATATTCAAAGAGCAATTAATGCCAATACTATACAAATTATTGCATATAATAAGCAAAGAAGGAGTCCTACCAAATTCCTTTTATGACACAAATATGGTAATGGTTCCAAAGCCAGGTAGATCAAAAACAGAGAAAGAAAACTACAGACAAATCTCCCTAATGAACATTGATGCAAAAATTTTAAATAGATTAGCAAAGAGACTCCATCAAGTGATCAAGAGGATCATCCACCATGATCAGGTGGGATTTATACCAGGAATGCAAGGATGGTTCAACATTAGGAAAACCATCTACATAATTGACCATATCAACAATCTATCAAACAAAAATCACATGATTATCTCAATAGGTGCTGAAAAAACCTTTGACAAAATACAGCATCCATTCCTATTGAAAACCCTGGAAAGTATAGGAATAGAAGGACCTTTCCTAAAAATAATAAATAGTATATACACCTAAAACCATCAACAAGCATCATATGCAATGGGGATAAATTAGAAGCATTCCCAATAAGATCAGGAGTGAAACAAGGATGCCCATTATCTCCTCTATTATTTAACATTGTACTAGAAACATTAGCAGTAGAAATTAGAGAAGAAACAGAAATTGAAGGTATCAAAATAGGCAATGGGGAGACTAAGCTATCACTCTTTGCAGATGATATGATGGTCTACTTAAAAAATCCTAAAGAATCAACTAAGAAGCTAGAAGAAATAATCAACTTTAGCAAACTAGCAGGATACAAAATAAATGCACATAAATCTTCAGCACTTCTATATATTTCTAACACATCACAACAATAAGAGGTAGAAAGAGAAACACCATTTAAAATCACCCTAGACATTATAAACTACTTAGGCATCTATCTACCAAAACAAACATAGGAATTATATGAAAACAACTGCAAAACACTTTCCAAAAAATTAAAACTAGATCTAAACAATTGGAAAATTATTGATTGCTCATGGGTAAGATGAGCTAATATAATAACAATGACCATTCTACCCAAATTAATTTACCTATTTAGCACCATATGTATCAAACTACCAAAAAGCTTTTTTACTGAATTAGGAAAAAACTATAACAAAGTTTATTTGGAATAACAAAAGATCAAGAATATCCAGGGAAATAATGAAAAAAAATGTGAAGGAAGGGGGCCTAGCAGTACCAGATATTAAACTCTACTATAAAGCAGTGGTCCTCAAAACGGTATGGTACTGGCTAAGAGACAGAAGGGAGGATCAGTGGAATAGACTTGGGGTAAGTGACATCAGCAAGACAGTGTATGATAAACCCAAAGAGCCCCACTTTGGGGACAAAAATCCATTATTTGACAAAAACTGCTGGGAAATTTGGAAAACAATATGGGAGAGATTAGGTTTACATCAACAACTCACACCCTACACCAAGATAAATTCAGAATGGGTGAATGACTTGAATTTAAAGACGGAAACTATAAATAAGTTAAATGAACAAAGAGTAGTTTACTTGTCAGATCTCTGGGAAAGGAAAGATTTTAAAACCAAGCAAGAGTTAGAGAAAATTACAAAATGTAAATTAAATTATTTTGATTATATCAAACTAAAAAGCTTTTGTACAAACAAAAATAATGTAGCCAAAATCAGAAGGGAAACAACAAATTGGGAAAAAAATCTTTATAACAAAAAACTCTGACAGGGGTCGAATTACTCAAATATACAAGGAGTTAAAGCAATTGTATAAAAAATCAAGCCATTCCCCAATTGATAAATGGGCAAGAGACATGAATAGGCAATTTTCAGATAAAGAAATCAAAAGTATCAATAAGCACATGAGAAAGTGTTCCAAATCACTAATAATTAGAGAAATGCAAATCAAAACAACTCTGATGTATCACCTCACACTTAGCAGATTGGCCAAAATGAAAGAAGGGGAGAGTAATGAATGCTGGAGGGGACGTGGCAAAACTGGGACATTAATGCATTTTTAGTGGAGTTGTGAACTGATACAACCATTCTGGCTGGCAATTTGGAACTAATCTCAAAGGGCTATAAAAGAATGCCTGCCCTTTGATCCAGCCATACCATTGTTGGGTTTGTACCCCAAAGAGATCATAGATAAACAGAAATACCTCCAGGAATTGATGCAGAGTGAAAGGAGGAGAGCCAGAAGAACACTGTACACAGAGACCAATACACTATGGTAAAATAGAATGTAACGGACTTCTGTACTAGCAGCAATGCAATGACTCAAGACAAGTCTGAGTGATTCATGGAAAAGAACACTACCCATATTCAGAGGAAGAACTGCAGGAGTGGAAACAGAAGAACAACAACTGCTTGAACAAATGGGTTGAGGCAGGCATGATTGGGGATGTATACTCGAAACTACCACACAAACGCTTACTATCAACAATTTGGAAATAGGTCTTGATCAATGACACACGTTAAAACCAGTGGAAATACACATCTGACATGGCAGGAGGGGAAAGTCGGGGGTGGGGGGGTTGAAGAGGAAAGTAAGAGCATGAATTATGTAACCATTTTAACTTTTCAAAAAAATAAATATTAATAAATGTTTTTTTTAAAAAAAGCTATAGGCCATTCTCTGTTATGAACTCAGAAAAGAAAGATTTAATTTTTTTTCAGTCAAAGTAACAGTGTTGGGGGTTACTGCCAGTCTGAGCACAGGGGTAACTCTAAAATTCCCATTTATAGTTGGAGTAACAGATATACAGACCTGGCCTTGTTCCATCATTCCTTTCCTGTCTACTTTCTTGTGACCAAATTTATTGATCTTTGGCTGAAAAAAAGTGAGCCAGTATTGTTTAGTTTCTCTTACATTTTCCCATTTCTGATCTGGCAGTCTTCAAAGATCTTCTCCTGGTTCTGCTCCTTTCAATCTGCATCAATTCCTGGAAGTTGTTCCAATTCATATGGAATTCCTCCAGTTCATTATTCCTTTCAGGACAATAGCATTCCATCACCATCAGATACCACAATGTTTTGAGCCCAAATGATGGACACCCACTCATTTTCCAATTTTTTTTGTCACCACAAAAATGTAGCTATGAATATTTTTGTACAAGCACTTTTCTTTACTATCTCTCTGGGGTAGAAACCCAGCAGTGGTATGGCTGGATCAAAGGGCAGGCAGTCATTTAACATCCTTTGGACATAGTTCCAAATTGCCTTCCAGAATGGTTGGATCAAATCACAATTTTACCAGGATGTATTAGTGTCCCTATTTTGCCACATCCCCTCCAACATTTATTACTTTCCTTTGCCGACGTATTAGCCAATCTGCTAGATGTGAGGTGGTACCTCAGAGTTTTTTTTATTTGCATTTCTCTAATTATGAGAGGTTTAGAACACATTTTCATGAGCTTATTGATAGTTTATCTGAAAACTGCCTATTCATGTCCCTTGCTCATTTATAAATTGAGGAATGGCTTGATTTTTTGTACAATTGATTTAGCTTCTTATAGATTTGAGAAATTAGACCTTGGACAGAGGTTTTTGTTTAAAGATTTTTTCCCCAAATTTGTTGCTTCCCTTCTAATTTTAGTTGCATTGGTTTTGTTTGTACAAAACCTTTTTAATTTAATGTAATCACAATTATTCATTTTACATTTTGTGATATTCTATCTCACTTGCTTTGTCTTGAATTCTTTCCTTTCCTATTGATCTGACAGGTATACTATTCTATGTTCACCTAATTTAATTATAGTTTCCTTCTTTATATTTAAGTCATTTACCCATTCTGAATTTATCTTGGTGTAGGGTGTGAGATGTTGATCTAAACCTTATCTCTCCCATACTGTTTTCCAATTTTCCCAGCACTTTTTGACATATACTGGGTTTTTGTTATAAAAATCTTTGGGTTTATAGTACAGTATCTTGCTGAGAACATTTACCCCAAATCTATTCCATTGATCTTCCTTTCTTTTTTTTTAACCCTTAACTTCTGTGTATTGGCTCCTAGGTGGAAGAGTGGTAAGGGTGGGCAATGGTGGTCAAGTGATTTGCCCAGGATCACACAGCTGGGAAGTGTCTTGAGGCTGGATTGAACCTAGAACCTCCCGTCTCTAGGCCTGACTCTCAATCCACTGAGCTACCCAGCTGCCTGCTGATCTTCCTTTCTGTCTCTTAGCCAGTACCATATTGTTTTGATGACCACCACTTTATAGTACAGTTTAAGATCTAGGACTGCTAGGTCTCCATCCTTCACAATTTTTTTCATTAATTCCCTTGATTTTCTTGGTCTTTTGTTCTTCCAAATGAACTTTGTTATAATTTTTTTCTAATTCAATAAAAAAAAGTGTTTTGGTAGTTTGATAGGTATAGCTCTAAATAAGTAAATTAATTTGGGTAAGATTGTTATTTTTATTATATTAGTTCATTCATGAGCAGTTAATGTTTTTCTAGTTTATAGTTTTTAATAATAATTTTAATAAAAATAATTAATAATAATTTTCTAATAATAATTTTCTAATTATTTAGATCTAGTTTTAATTGTATGGAAAGTATTTTATAGTTGTTAGTATAATTCCTATGTTTGTCTTGGCAAATAAATTCCTAAATATTTTATATTGTCCAGGGTGATTTAAATGGAATTTCTTTCTAACTCTTGCTGCTGAGTTGTGTTGGAAATATATAGAAATGCTAATGATTTATGTGTGTTTATTTTGTATCCTGCAACTTTGCTAAAGTTGTTGATTATTTCCACTAGCTTTTTAGTTGATTCTCTAGGATTTTTTAAGTAAACCATCATATCATTTGCAAAGAGTGATAGCTTAGTCTCCTCATTGCCTATTTTAATACCTTCTATTTCTTTTTCTTCTCTAATTGCTACTGCTAGTGTTTCCAGTACAATGTTAAATAATAGAGGTGATAATGGGCATCCTTTCTTCACTCCTAATCCTATTTGGAAGGCTTCTAATTTATCCGCATTCCAGAGGATGCTTGTTGATGGTTTAAAAAATATACTGTTTATTATTTTTAGGAAGGAGTTTTCAATAGGAATGAGTGTTGTATTTTGTCAAAGGCTTTTCTGCATCTATTGAGATAATCATTTGACCTCTGTTGGTTTGGTTATTCATATGGTCCGTTATGTGGACGGTTTTCCTAATGTTGAACCATCCTTGCATTCCTGGTATAAATCCCACCTGATCATAGTGAATAATCCTCATGATAACTTGCTGGAGTCTTTTTGCAAGGATTCTATTTAAGATTTTTGCATCATCGTTCATTAAGGAGATAGGTCTCTAGTTTCTTTCTCTGTTTTTTGGTAGGCCTGGCTTTGAAAGGGCTATGTAAATATAAAAAGGCATATAAATACCTTTTGATCCAGGAATACCACATACAAATATAGACCTACTGGTTTATATCCCAAAGGGATTTTTTAAATGGGAAAAGGACCTATTTGTGCAAAAATATTTGTAGCAACTTTGTGGCAGCAAAAAAAAAATGGAAATTGAAGGCATATCCATTAGTTGTGGGATGACTGAACAAATTGTGTCACATCATTGGGATAGAATATTATCAGACTATAAGAAAGTTTGAAGGCATGGTTTCAGGGGGAAAATGACAAGACCTCTATGAAAAGATGTAAAGTTCTATTATAAGAATTGGGTGATCATTAACAGCCATTTGTAGTGATAACCAAGGGTAAAAGGCTTAGCTATTCTGATCAATAAAATGACTTTAGATCAGTGATGAGCAAACTTTTTAAAGAGGGGGCCAAAGGAAAGGAAATGCTCATCTCTCAATCTGTTTCTAAGGCAACTCTTTCGAAGTATCATTGTATTGTATCCTACTCATTGTATTTGTCAGATTAGGAATAATGTGGCATGACCAGATAGAACATTGCAGGGGGCCGCCACAGGCCATAGTTTGCCCATCACTGCTTTAAATGATTCCAAATTATTCATGAAGAAAAATGCTACCTACCTTCAGAGAGATAACTCTGAATTCAAATTGAAGTATAATTTATGTCTTCATTTATTTTTTGTAATATGTCTAATATATAATATAGAAGGAGAATCCTAGTTATAAAATAGTAATATGTTGTTTATACTATACTTGAAACAAAATTTCAAACTGAGCAGAAATAAAGGGCTAAAGCACAATCTATTTTGTTTCACTTGAAGATGAAGAAGCAGCAGTAGAAATCATAATCATGATCAAGAAAGAAACAAAGGGAGGCTTGAGAGATAAATTGAGAAACTACATTTTGCTGGAAGGTTATTCATTCATATAACAAATTAATGACAAAACTTCACCTCTGTACTCTAAATGGTATATCATCTAAATCCTTAAATTAATCAAAGAGAAAACTAGATAGTAAAGAAAATAATAATGGGGACCTTATTTTATCCCTTTTCATAGCCAAATTAATCTACACTATTACAAACAAGATTAAGTGAAAGACTTGAGTAAAATTTTTGTAAAATCTGATATTAAAGCTGGAGAGACTGTTGGAAAAGCTAGTGTATAAATGAAATATTAGTGAAACTATGAGTTCATTGGACCATTTTGGAAGACAATTTGTAATTATCCCCCAAAAGTTAATAAACTCTAAAAAAAATGCCACTAAAATATTATTCTCCAAAGAAACCAAAGAAGGAAAATGGTCTTAAGTACAAAAACATTTTTTGAGGTTCTGTGATGGCAAAGAAAAGGAAACTAAGGGGATACCCACAAATTGAGTAGTGAATGAGCAAGTTGTGTCATATAAGTGTGATAAAATTCTATTTTACTATTAGAAATTATGAAAAGGATAGTTTCAGAAAAAACTTAAAAGATATCTATGAAGAGATACAGAATCAAGTGTGTGGAACCAAGAGAACACTTCATACAATAACAACAAAACTGTTAAAACAAACATGTTTCAAATATATAGGAACTCTAAAAGATAAAATAACCAACCACAACTTCAGAAGACTCATTATAAAATAAGCTACATACTATCAAATAAATCTAGCTGTCTCAGAGTAAAGATAAAGACCAGTTTTATTAACATGCCCAATGGAAAAATTTGTTTTGCTTGGTGATTCATGTTATTATTATGTTCTTGTTTTACTTTATTTCTTAATTTGGAGGAAGGGATCTGAAGTAGGGAAATGGGAAGGAAATAGATCAAATTTTGTTCATGGAAAATACAATTTAATACTAAAAAGTTTGTTCTTAAAAGAAAGGATTCTTCTTTGCTATGATTACAAACATTTAAATCCACAAACTAACATTATATACCATGATAAATACCATAAGATTTCCACTATAAACAGTAGTAAAATAAGGATTTTTCTTCTCTATTTTGGCCAAATTTATACAAATAGTAGTTATTGTAATAGAAAAAGAATAAAATCAAAGCTAAAATTATCAGGAAAAAGAGGTATAGTTATATCCATTTATGAAGAAAATGATAGTCTTATTTAGAAAACCCTATATAATCCAAAAAGAAATTATTTGAGTTGATTAATCATTTAGATAAAGTAATAGAATGTGAAAAAATCCAGAAAAATGCTCAGTATTGCTACATAGTAAAAATAAATAAGAAATAAAAATATAAAAATGTGGAAATAAAAATAATTAATTTGAATTTCTACAAAATGCATTCAATATTTAGAAGTACAAATAAAATTATAAAACTTTATTTGCAGAAAAACAACATTGTTTAGAACAGGCTATATAAATATTAAAAATATCATTACACTACTACTTAAATTAATCTACATATTTACTGTTATAACAATTGGATAACCTATAGCTATTATTGAACTAGACAACTTCATGACAAAATTCATTTAAAGGATGAAATCTTAAGAGAAATAATAGGACTAGATGGGAATATGCATTATGGAGGGAAAGCATTACATGACCTGAAACTATATTATCAGGCAGAAATCATCAGAGATATTTAAAACAGATTAAAAATAGACAAATGATCTATTTTGTCTAAAAAGAAAACTTTATTTGACAAGAAATCTTGGGAAAATTGTAAAGTATCTTATTTGATAGTAAGTTTAAGTGAGAAACTTATGCCATACTAAAGTAAACTTCAAATGTATATGCTACCTCAATATAAAAGTCACAATGGGATCTTCTGTGTCATGTGAGGAAAAAGAAGGACTAGATAATTTCTCTGATTTGATTTTTCTTTTTTGTTAATATATATTTGGAAAGGTATATTTTTCCCATATGGGAAAAAAAGTTCTAGCTGCATCACAGCAGTTTTGGTATATTGTTTCATCATTATCATTTTCTTTTATATAGTTGTTAATTGCTTATAAAATTTGTTCTTTCATATACTCTTACTTAGGATTTCATTAAGTCTCCATTTGGTTCTGTATGTTTTGGTTGTGGTTTCTGAACTAATTACTATTTGTATTGCATTATGGATTGTAAAGGATTTGATAACTATTTCTGCCTTCTTGCATTCATTTATTTCCCTGAGTCCTAGTCATAGTCATGTGGTATTTAAATGCATATCTTTTCTGTGGATTTTTTCAATTAGCATTTCATTTTCTATATTCAGAGGTCCTGGGCAATACTCTTCTCTATGTCACCCACTATGGTTTTTACCCATTAAGATTTTTTTGCCCTGTGACGTTTTTTCTGGGTTGCCTCTGATCATTAGGTTGTTTCTACAAATGTTTTCTTCAGTGTCAATATCTTTTATTTGCAGACTGAACATGTTTATTTTTAAAGTTATTGGGGTTATTTTTTTCTTCTCTTCTAGATTTTTCTTTTCTTCTACATATTCAGATTCCTAATCTACCATTTCCTCTTTTATTTCTTTGGTGAGACCATCAAAAATTCCTATTTTGACCATTATTTTTGAGAAAGAATATCCTTACCTTAGTGCTTTTCATAAAAATATTCCCAATTCCTAAATTTCTAAGTTAGGGAAAGAAACAAATAATATTTGACAATATTATTAAGGAACATTGACCAAAAGCTTTAAACAAAATCTCAAGCAGAGTAATGATTTTATCCTAGAAATCATTAAGATCAAGTGGGTTTATATCATGTATATAAAGATGACTCAATATCATGACAAAAATCAATGTAATTCGCTATATTAAAAACCAAAGTAAACAAACCCACCTGTGTATCTCAGTAGATGAACTTCAGAAATGATGTACTTTGGAAAAAATACAACACTCTTTTAGGCTAAATACCCTACAAAGTATAGGCATAGAAGCACATTTTTGTAATATCACAAAAAATCATGATATGTAAATGTCATGTACTAGAATCTTTTACCAAAAAATAAAAACACCAAGAATTATTTAAGTATGCTCATTTGATATGGTACTTGAAATCCTAGCAACAGCAATAAGATAAAGAGAAATAAATCAAGGGTATCAAGATAGGTGATATAATGGAAATTTAAGGAAAGGTGTGTGGTAAAAGGGGATTTTGAAAGGAGGTTGTCAGGGATGTGCTAGGTAGGTAATCTAGGTTACAGGTAGGCTGGAATAAGGAGATTCAGGATATAATATGGGCTGAAGTCAGGGAGTATAACACTGAAGGGGACAAGATCTTCAGGGAGAGGGAGAATTAATCTAAACAGGCAAAGACAGCAGGGCTTATAGACTTGGACTTAGACTTAAACACAAACTGAGGGAAATAGATTGAACTGAAATTAACTACAGGCTTTTGTTAATTTCACAGGAAGGGACTTGTTTTGAAGTTACACCTTCCTTCAAGATGGATACCCCGGCTTCCCTTCAAGCCCAGATTATGTTGGTTCTTTCCCTCTTCTTCCCTCTCTTAATAACTAACTGACAAATTAACTAACAGGTCTGTTGAAACACAAAAGGGTCTATTATTTTTAAGGAGGATTTGTCAGGAAAGTGGATTGAGAAAGCCCTAACAGTTGTTCCAGGAACCTCAGGTGGGGGAAGGGAGGCAGAGATGGAGTCTGAGCAAGGTCCTGCCTTAGCTCAGCTCTCAGAGTGCTCTGTGTTAGTTAAAATCACTTGGGGTTCTATTTGGAAGGATTGAACCTCAATATAGTGTTTGACAAACTTCTGTGGACCTGTGGGGGTCCTTAAAACTACATTTCCCATGGTCCAATGGGTTTCATGGGTTTCCTGTTTTGGATGACGTATTAAAGGTGAGGGACTGTTTTAAGTAGGGGGTAGTGACTTGGAACTTCCTCTTTAGTGACCTGAGCTTGAGGAGAGAGGAAGGTAAATGGCTGAGGTGAGGTTGGAATAGTTTTTCTTACAGGCTCATGGTCAGTTTATCTCTATCAGCATGGCTTTTATTAAAATACTATTCTTCCTCTTGATCTCGGCCCTCATCATTTTTAATCATAACAGTTCTTGATGTCTCAAGGGAAGAAAATGATGACTAACCAATTTCTTTAGATAAAATACTGCCAAATTATAGTTAAACCCCTCACAGATTTGAACTACTCTCTAATTTACTCTCCTTATTAACTCCACAGACATTTAAGGTAAGGGAAGGAAGGTAGGAAATAATATAGGGAATGAAGATACAAAGGGTTTATCTAAACTAACAATTCTTAAATAGATATTTCAAAGCTAGACTAAATTTCAATTCTACAGATAGGCAAGGAAGCAGCTCAGCTGGTCAGAAACTCTCTCCACGAGATTCCCCAAAACCAACTGACTCCTCTCCCTCAAGATTCCAAACCCCTAACTGATTTCAGAACTCAGCCAAAGCTTGAAAAAACTATCATGACCCCCTCTCTCTGTACTACAGTGAAAATGAGATAGACTATCTCTATTGGCTGATGATATGATGATTTACTTGGAAAATCCACAGTTTTCAGCAAAGATACTAATTAAGATTTTGAAAAGCTTAGTTAACGTTGCAGGCTATAAAACAAATCCTCAAAACTCAACAGTATTTCTATGAAATAATAACAAAATGCAAGAAGCAAAAATAGAAGAGGAAATTCCATCCTTAATAATGACAAAACATATAAAATGTTTCAGAATTAACATACCAAAGCCCAAAAAACTGGTATAAATTCAATAACAAAGTGCTCCTTAAAAAAGTAAAACCAGACTTCCGGGTTAAGATGGCGGCAGAGTAAGAAGCAGCTCTAAACCTCTCCTGACCGAAACACACAAAACTCCTCAAGGGGACATAAAAACAAGTCCAGACGAACGGAGGAACCCCACAACAGGGCACAGCGTGGAAGGTACGTGGAATCGAGACATTTCCAAGCTAAAAAGGGCTCTCACTCAAGCGCGAGCTGAGCAACCGCCCCACCCCCACCCCCTCCACACTCACCTATAGCTCTGAACCCAGCTAAAAAGAAATAGAGCAAGTTTGGGGCACCCATCGAGTCATCAGCAGCTCCGGGACCTGTTCCTGAGAGCAGCAAGACTTAGGACCCCATTAAGTCAAGAACGCACGCGAAAGCTGAGCGCGCGCGCGCGGGAGCGGAAGCTGGGAGCGGAGCGCCTGCTGAGCAGAGGCGTGGGTGCCAGCTGAGCAGAGGCTTGGGTGCCGGCTGAGCAGAGGCGTGGGTGCCGGCTGAGCAGAGGCGTGGGTGGAGGCAAATACAACCAGGAACTAAAGCCCAAGTGGGGAACCAGTGCAGACGGGTATACGACTGTGGAAGTAGCTCCCTGAGACTTGTAAAGAAACCTCCTGCAGAGGTTCAAGCAAGGGAATCCACCAGGGGGCTTGACCTTGGAAAAAACTAAAACTCAGTCCTCAGGAGCCAATAGATCTCAGACAGACACTGAGAGCGAGGATAAACCTGAGAAGCTGCTGGGCTAATGATGGCTAACCAGTTACAGGAAATTCAGAAGAGAAAGAATAATAACAAAAAAAAGAAGTCTTTAACACTCGACAGCTTCTACACAGAGAAAATCCAGACAACGGAGCAAACAGAGGAGGAGAACAAACAACCATCCAGACCCTCCCCAAATAAGGAAAACTCCTCACAACCTATGGAAGAGTTCAAATCTGAGATTTTGAGGAAAATGGAAGAGATCTGGCAAGAAAATAACAGCTTAAAAGGTAGAATCTTGCAACTGGAAAGCGAGGCTCAGGAACCAAATGAACTGATAAGCAAATTGAACACAAGAAATGACCAGATTGAAAAGGAATACCAGAAGATTATGGCCGAAAACAAGAAGATTATGGCCGAAAACAAAAAGATTATGGCCGATTACCAGAAGATTATGGCCGAAAATCAATCCCTAAATGCTAGAATTGAGCAAGTAGAAACTAATGATCTCTCAAGACAACAAGAACAAATAAAACAAAGCCAAAAGACTGAAAAAATAGAAGGAAACATGAAATATCTCAATGAGAGAGTGACAGACCAAGAAAACCGGTCTAGAAGAGACAATTTGAGAATAATTGGTCTTCCAGAAAAACCAGAAATTAATAAAAACCTGGACTCTATACTAACAGAAATAATTCAGCAAAATTGCCCTGAAGTCCTACAACAAGAGGGCAATATAGACATTGAAAGGATTCATAGAACACCTGCGGCATTCGATCAAGAAAGGAAAACACCAAGAAACATCATTGCAAAATTCAAGAGTTTCCAAGCAAAAGAAAAAATCTTACAAGAAGCCAGAAAGAAACAATTCAAATATCAAGGAGCAACAA
>NC_058131.1:396528154-396543113 GCF_016433145.1 Gracilinanus agilis | reverse complement strand
GGGGGTTGAAGGGGAAAGGTGGAGCATGAATCATGTAACCATGTTAAAAATGAATATTAATAAATGTTAAAAAAAAAAAGAAATACAAATTAAAACAACCCAGATATTTTGCCTCACACACTGTACATTGGTAAAGTTGAAAAGCCATCAATGTTTTAGAGACTTTGGAAAAAAAGGTACATTCATACATTATTAATCATGCTGTGGTTTGATCAAACTCTTCAATAAAACAATTTGGAAGCCTCAATAAACTAAAAAGCATTTACTAAGTAACACTGATCTAGACACAAAAGGTTCAAAAGATATGAAGGATAAAGAGACTAAAAAAATGAAAGAATATTTGTCCTAACTTACTTTGTATCAGGAGACATGTACATATATTAATGTATACAAAAATATACAAAGCTAATTGGACTATGGGGTGCTAGCCACTAGTGTTTATCAAGAGAGATCTCATTTGAAAAAAAGACACTTGCACTTAAGTTGAATTTTAAAGTCTAAGTCTTAGATGTCAGGAGTGCATTGTAGTATGAGGCAAAAGCATTGAAAAGTAAATGAAATGTCATATGGGAGGAACAGCACGTTTTGGTTTTTTTTGGCTGAATCATTAAATTTGTGAAGGCAGTAATATATATGGACAGCCTGGAAAGGTAGGTTGGAGCCAAGCATAAAAAGTATTAAATGCCATATAGAGGAATTTTTATTTTATCTCTTAATAGGGAGCCACTGTAATTATTGAGCAGGTGAGTGATATTAGACTTATACTATAGGAAAATAATTTCAGCAGGTGTAGAGAATAATTGGAGTGAAGCTATGAACTAATACAACCATTCTGGAGAGCAATTTCGAATTAACAATGGGCTATCAAACTGTGCATAACCTTTAATCCAGCAATACTATTACTAGATCTGTATTCCAATGAGAACAAAGATAGGGGTAAAGGACCTTCAGGTACCAAAGTAAGTGAAAAAGAACTAGAAACTGAAGAGACATCCATCAACTGGAGAATGATTGAACAAGTATATGATTGTAACAAAATACTATTGTGCCATAAGAAACGACAAATATGATCATCACAAAAAATCCTACAAAGGCTTATATGAAGTGTAATGCAGGATTGATGCAAGATCTCTTGCATATGAAAAATCACCTGAGGCAATCCTGTTAGTTAGGGGAAGGGAATGTTGACCCAGCAAGCCCCTGGTCTCACAACCATACTGTTGGAGCTGGCACGATAAATATCCCTCGAGAACCAAACTGGGGGTTCTGATTTTCCTTGGCCTGACCCAGACATCCAGTTACCCCCTGAACTCCCTCTTGGGCCCCGGGAGGTGGGATTTGGTTGGGAGGGGTAACATGGGAAAATTAGTTTACTTAGCCCAGGCAGGGACACCCCTAAACCAGATCATTACCCTCATTTTTCAAGCTGATAGAGCACTCTACATCAGGGCAGTGGAATTTATCTCTGGCTGAGGGGCTGGTTCCCTCAGCCTGATCTTACCTTCTAAAGTCCTCTGCCAGCACTGGCCAATCACCCATAGCAATAACTTCTACAGACCCTAACCTTCCTCCCTCAGTCTACCCTTGTGTTTAAATAAACCCCGTGGCCTGATTCTGAGAGTTTCAGTGATTCATTTATAACATCAATCAGGGCCCAGGGCTGAGGAGAAGGAGGATAGTTATCACTTGTTTCCAGAGGGGATTAGACCAGGCATCCATCTTGTTTCAGGAAGTGAACCAGGTTCACTTCCTGTTGGCTTCCAGTTTCTCACCAGCAGGGAGGGGCTCCTCACTCCTCACCTTAAAGGAGTCTACAGATAGCGGGGGAAACTGACTGGTTATCCCTGGCTGTCTCAAATCAACAAATACCGAAGTAGTAGGCTCCTTGGCCCAGGAGACTCATGGTTACTACCAGCTACCCTATTACCTGCCTGTTTAGCTCATTTATAACAGAAATAATGAGAAGTAAAGTGAGTAGAATAAAGAGAACAGTGTACATGATAACTACAATAATGTATAATGATCAACTGTGAATGACTTAATTATTTGCAGCAATGCAAGAATCCAAGACAACTCCAAGCGACTCATGATGAAAAAACCTATCCATTACCATTAAAGGAACTTACGGAAGGCAAATGAGGATCAAAAAATACCATTCTTTGTTTTATTTCCTTCATGAATCTTCCTCTAGTGTATGTGATATGTGTCTTCTTTCACCACATGATGAACAAAGAAATGTGCATTGCATAACACATGTGTAATGTATATCATATTACCTGTCATTTTGAGGAGAGGAGAAAAGTGAAACAGAGGAAAAGAACTGGATTGCAAAATGTCAGAAAATAATTATTTAAAATTATATTGATTATATATCAAGATTACATAACTGGAAAAATAAAAATTAAATTAATGAAGATCAATTGAAGAGGGATTTGAGGGAAAGAAACCAATTCTTAGAATAGTTGAATCACCAATTTTGAATTGGAAAGACCTTAAACAACATATAATTCTCCCCTCCTCAATGTTACACTGAGAAATTTGAGGTCCAAAGACTATTCAAGTTCAAAAAAAGTAATATTGAAAAGACTGGTTTTGAATAGATATGTCCTCTGACCCAGGCCCTCTACTTGCCATTCAATTTCAAAGCTATAAAAATAGTCCAAGCAAAAAGTAATGAAGACCTAGAGTATTTTCTTATTGTAAGTGTGAAGAGAAATGAATGAACACAGAAGGTATTGTGGGGATATATTTTACAATATTCAGCAACTTATTTTTATACATAGGAGGAGAAAGAACAAAGAAGGGATAAGGACTTCACTGTTGTGAACCGAGAAAGTTAGATAATCATCTCAATCAAAATAGGGAAGTTAAGAAAAGAGGAGGTTTAGAGAAAAAAAGACTAATTCTGTTTTAGATATTCTGAGTTTGAAATGACTATGGAACATCCATTTCAGAATTCAAAAAAGTTTGGAGGATGTCAGAAAGAGTTAAGGTTAAATATAGAACCCTGATAGGCAATTGCATAAGCATGATAATTGAAACCTGTAAACTTATGATATTTCCAAGAGAGAAGAAGAAAACCCAAGACAAAGACTGAATACACTCACAGTTGGCAAGTGAAAGATTTGATTTTTCCAAGAGAAAATAAATCTCAAAAGAAATACATCAATAAAAATATTAAGGTAAAATGTATATAACATACCTATGATACCAATAAATTTACTCAACTCAAAAAGTTTTAAAGACTCTAAATATAAACTATCCACAATTATTTACTGAGTGACTACTACATGCAAGTCATTTTACTAGGTAGGGTAAGTTTAATTTTGGTTCTTAATAAAAATTATACTAGTTTCTCTGAAGGTAGAGAAATAGAATAAATAGTCCTTTCTGTAATCTAGCTGATGAAAAGACAAAAAAAATATTTTAAAAGTTTATAATTACATTTAATTGTATTATATAATTAATTTAATTATATCTTTATTTAATATAAAATTAAACATTAAAACTATGTATACTTTTTGACCCAGCAATACCACTCTAAGATTTATTTCCCAAAGTGATAGAGAAAAATGGAAAAGAAACTATATGTGCTATCATTACTAAAACTAATTAAACAATTAAGTAAGTAAAGAAGTAAATAAACTTACTTCTTCAAAGTTATAGGCATCATTTCTTATAGTACAATAGTATTCAATTACATCATATACAATGACTTGTCTATCCATTCTCTAACTGATGGACATCCCTTCAGTTTCTAATTCTTTGCCACCATATAAAGAACTTCTATAAATATTTTAGAACATATAGTTTCTTTTCTTTTTTATTGATTAGGAAAATCTTACAGTGGTATTCCTGGGTCAAAAAGTATACACAATTTTACACCTCTTTGATTATAATTCCCAATTGATCTCCAAAATGGTTGGATCAATTCACACAGTCCCACAAACAATGTCTTAGTGCCCCTATTTTTCCATATCTCCTCCAACATTTGTAATTTTGCCTTTTTTTTTCATTTTAGCAATTCTGATAGATGTGGGATGTTATCTCTGGATTGTTTTGATTTGTTTATATGTTTTTAATGATGCCACTTCAAATATTTAGGCTTCAGCAACTTCATCTACAAAAGGAGAATATGGGACTAGGTGACCTCAAAGGGCATTTTTAGCTCTTAATGCTATGATTTTATTGTACAATATACAATTCATCCATTACTAATAGTATCTCTCTGAAGTTATGCAAATAACATCCCAGATTTATGTGTGTGTGTATATATATATATATATATAGTATTTCTCCTAAGTTCCAGTTTTATATTTATGCATACATACATATGTGCACATACGCACATGCCACATTATATGTGTATATATACACACATACATATATGTCTATATGCATATATAGGTATATAGACATTCATATGTGTATCTAGATAACTCTCTATTATGTGTCATCATATAATTGATAGTCGGAATAATTCGTATTATTCCAGGGCCAGTACATGGCAGAAACAGAACTTATACTTACATTTTCCTTAACCATCATTATATCATTCTTCTTTTATGGTCTTATATTACATATGGTATATTTTTAATTGTATAACCAAAATTATTGGGAAATTATCAAATTAACACTCTTAAAACTATACTGCAGGAGTTAAGTCCTGAAATGGTTGCTATCCCTTTCTCCCCATTTCTTTAATGCATACAGTTTTATTTTAAAATAATTGTGTATATAATCTTTTCAGAACTCATATTTGTTAAATATTTGAACTCTATTGTTAAAGCGAATATATGGAAAATAAATTTTATATTTAAAATTACTAACTAAACAAAATCATGTTGCTAATCTAACAAATTCATTTTGCAAAAAGTAAAAATATGTTCCATATTATATTTCATAACTATTATAAGTGATCTGCAATAAGTATCTAATATATATTAATCAGCTAATACAATGTAACAAATTTCACCAGTAAATAATTCTAAATTAAATTAAGACAAATTATTTTAATTATCTTCAGCAAGCTACTTGTATATATAATTTCTTCTAAAATAAATCATTACATCATTCAAATCAGGGATATATACAGAATAAACTTCTATATATGGCTTAACTGCCTTTAAAATGGTCCTTCAGCTGGAGCCCTCTTCCTTTTTAATTTAGGGCACATCCATATTAATGAGAGGTAAAAACAAAATCTTGAGGGAGATCCATTTTAGGGACATTTTGCTAAATATGACTGAGGAAATAAAAGAACAGGAATAAGTGCACTAGAAGTCCATATTGTTTTCTATTAAACAAGCCACTGAATAGGGAAAGTATAGCAATATGTATTAGGGGAAGGATGAGTGAATCAGGATAACACAAAACAATTTCCCAATAGCCTTGAGAATCAATTCTCTTTTATCTTCTTTTTTATTGGTCTTTAGCTCTAAGGGTTTGTTTGTTTTTTTAACCCCTACAGGTACTTTCCCACCAGAGAAATATGTTTTGATAAGCCTAGACCAGTGATGAACAAACTTTTTAAAGAGACCAAAGAAAAGGAAATGTGTCTGTCAGTCTGTTTCTAAGGCAACTCATTCAAAGTTTCCTTGTATTGTATCCTACTCACTGTATTCGTCAGATTAGGAATAATGGCCTGCAACCAGATAGAACATTTCAGGGGGTAGCATCTGGCCAGCGGGCCCTAGTTTGCCCATTACTACCCTAGACAATGGAGGTAGTTTTTAATTTGGAAAACATTTTTTCCCATGACCTCACATAGCACCACTTCTTATCTTACAATTAACTATTTTATTTTGGTCAGTGTATGCCCATTGCCTAGCACAGTGCCTGGCATATATTCACATTTTAATGTGTTTGGTGATTGATATATTGCTCCCTGATAATTAACTGTTCCCTAGATTCAGCATCCTATCTCCCACCTCTATGCCTTTGCACATATGACCGTTCCCTATTCATGGAATGTACTTCTTCCTCATCTATGTCTCTTGGAAACTTTATTTTTCTTTAGCCTTCTGCACAGGTGCCACCTCTTATGTAAAACATAACCCAATCTCCCCAATTTTAGTACTTTATTCATACTTAATTTATATTTACCTATTTATATATCCACAAGGTATATCATTGGCATTTGATAAATGTTGCTTTTCTTAATTTAGTACATTTCATCTATTTTCACACTGACATGCCACAAAATGAATGAATTGAAATGAACAGAAAAAAATTGAAAATATCGACAATAATAATAGCAAACATTACATAGTGATTTAAAGATTACAAAATTTTTAACAAATATTAGCTCATTTTATTCTCCCAACTACCCTGGAAATTGTTATTATTTTTCTCACTTAACAGATAATGGAACTTGAATCAGACAGGGATTCAGTGACTTGACCAGGACCATAGAGCTAATAAATGTTTGAGGTTGTATTTTAACTCGGGTCTTTGGGATTTCAGGCCCAGTGCTCCAACTTCTGTCTTATCTACCCGTGATCAAACCACCCAAACCCTCACTTATCTTTAAACTCCTTTGGCTTAGAGAAACCTCATTGAACCTATATTCACTAGTAGCTCCAACTTAATATCACTTTACTTTATTTATGTCATAGAATCTAAAAGTTAAAAGGAAGCTTAGAGGTCATCTATCCAAATTCTTCTTTTAGGGCTGCCCTCTACAAGATCTACAAAAAGTGATCATCTGTTTTCCACTTGAAGACTCCAGTAAAGGTGAACTTACTACCTCCCAGAGTTATACATTCATGTTTGGACAGCATTTTTAGGAAGCTTTTTACCTTGTATCTAGCTGAAATTCTGTTTCACTGCAACACCCAAACATTGATTACATCTTTTTTTGATCCATTTTGTCACCCAAAATACTATTTTTCATAACTTTGTATTATAGGAAGTTGATCTAATAAGTATACATCAATAAAAAGATAAACGGTTGTCCGACCCAAGACATATCCCTGAGGTAATACACTAGAGACTTCCTTCCAAGTGACCACCAATCCATTACTGATTACTTTTGGGTTTTGGTCATTCAACCAGTTCCAAATCCACCTATTCAGTAAGGCCTGATAGACCATGACCACTACAAATTATTTCAAAGTGTATAATTTTTTGTTTTCAAAATCTCTTCTTATTATGTGGGTAAGGATGTATTCATTTTGTATAATTTTTAACTGTATGTGCTATCCTTCCTCACTCCAGAGTATGAATGAATTGATTTTGCTTACCATTTATTATGTGCATGAATAGTATATACATGTATACACATCTCTAAATTTAATAATTGAGATTTTTCTCCACATGTTAGGACTTTCCTGTACTGGAAATCTATTCTTGCTCCCCTATTCTTGCTGACCTGGCAATCATATAGGAACTGTATTCATTGCTATTCTTCCCAAGGTGAGAAGTCATAGTACCTCCATAAGGTAAATGATTCTCACTCAGAGAATTTTATAAAGACATTCTTATAAAATTTGCTAGATAATGTAAAAGGTAAATAGATCTCTTGAAAGATTCATGTACATATCAACTGGCTAATATCCAGTTAAATGTCATTTTTTTTCCTTTCCTTTTGCTTTTACCTTTTAGGCTACCTAGGGAGGTCTTTCCTTCTTTTATTAATTATAACTTTATAGATAAGTGTTTATCTTGGTCCAAATGAGGTTATAGCACCCTGTCATAGATTAGATTCTCCTCGTCTACCTACTTACTTAAACACAGTAAATCAGAAAACTTTCTAAGCTCTCCTTCATTTTCCTTAACCAGTTACCATACTCAAAGATAATTCCTTACCTTTCATCCATAACTATCAAAGAATCCTTGAAAAATAGTGAACATAGATCAGACATGAGGCTTATTCTACATAAAATGAAGCAAAAAGGAAGCCATATTTGGAACTGTTACATATACACCCCAATCTGGAAAACTGCCATTATAATAACATTTTAATCTGAACCCAGATTTAGAATATCATTATATGAAATGCTTGTCTTTAGATAATGATAAAGAATATCTTTTAACAAATCTCTTTTGTAATATAGCATATGTATCGAATATTTTCCATTTCCTTTTCCCTGGTATAGATGGGATTATCACACAATCACTCATTTGATAAGGTACATGCCACCAAATGAAGGTATTGAAATAGATGGAAAGAATTGATTTATAATCATTATAATCATAGCTAACATTTACATAGTGCTTTTAGGATTACAAAATGTTTGACAAATATTAGCTCCTTTTATTCTCTTATTATTAACTTACTCTGAGAGGTGGGTATTATTATTATCCTAGTTTTACAGATGAGGAAACTGAGACTGACAGGAGTTAAGAGGCTTGACCAGGACCTTGGGGATACTAAAGTCTGAGGTTAAATTTTTAACATGGGTCTTCTTGGCCCTATGCCCAGGCTCTAATTCGAGGTGCTCAAACCACCCTTCTCCTCATCTTTAGACCCTTTAGTCTTAAAGATTTCTCATTTCAGTTGCATCTGTGAGTAGTTTCAATTTAATATCACTGTACAAACACCACGTACACATCTTTTCAGCTCATTCATGAGAAATATATGAAAGATTTTTTTTTGTCAAATGCTTTGCTAAAATATAAGTCTTGTAAATCCATAGAATTCACCTGGTCTAGTAGTCACTTGGGGAAGGGTGGGGGAAAGAAATGGAACAAATCCTGTGTTAAGCTAATTGTTAGTATTGTCTTATTTCAGTCTCACAATAACCCTGAGAGATAGACACTGTTATTCTCCGCATTTCATAATTAAGGAAACTGGAACAAACGGAGGTTAAGTAACTTGTTTTGGGTCATATATTTTAACAAGTTTCTAAGGCTAGATTTGAACTCAGGCTACCTTGACACCAAAGAGCCACTGCACAGCCATTATATGGGAGAGTTCATTGGCATATAATGTGAAATCTCTACCCTCCTCTCCTATTTTTTTCAAAATGATATTTGCCTATTTCCATTTGTGATATCTCTTCTATTGTCCACAGTTTTTCAAATATTACTGACTTAAAAAAATCTTTCTATAACTTGTGTCTAAGTTGGGGAAAAAACCCCACTAGTTTTCCGAGTGACAGGTCTGGATTCAAATCTTTTATCACTAATCTCCTATATCACGTTGGGCAAATCACAACAATTCTGGGCCTCAATTTCATCATTATTAATGTGAGGGGGTTGGACTAGATAACCTCTAAGGTCCATTTCTATTAATTATCTATGTTTCTATATAATTTATCCAGATCTAAAGGTCATTGAGGCACCTATATGCTATGTCATTTTTGTATTATAAAATTTTCTCATACATATGCAGTCCTACAAGCTCCTTGAAGGCAAGAGCTATGTGATATTCATATTTATATCTCCTCTCCACTTTCCATCTCCAGCATTTATTTTAGCAGGCACTTAAAAAGTCTGATGACATTTTTAATGGAGTCAACTGTGACCCAGAGGCAAAGGAATCACTGGAGAAGAGAATTAGGACAGAATCTAATTACCAAGCAAATTGCTGGACCTCATAGACACATTCAATAGTATGGGCTCAATCTTAGTGATGTTACTATTTAGTCAATGAGACAGTCATCAAAATACTCTATCAAAATCATGCACTAATTCATGCTTTTTAAGTAGCAAAATTAATCAAATTAACATTCTATATTATCAGTAGCCTAACCCTTTTGTAGGAATTAGGCTGCTTACAAATAAGGATGCTATTATTTCTCTTTAAGTTCATCTACTGTTTTTTTATGTACCTTTGGAAATGCCGACCATGACAAATAAAATTCCTAGATGCCTTTACATTCCAAAAAAAGTATTAGACAATTTCAACACATATTTACTGAAACCATCTTTTATCACTTTATTCATTATCCAGGTATTGTTCAAAGAGGAAAAAAATGGGAGAGTTCTTATTTAATAGGAAAGAATTCCCCATATAACTTGATGATTATATAAAAATGTTGCACCAGTTTCTACATGGGCAAATTAAGTGGCAATCAATTGACAAGAAAAATGTTATTTGGATTAATGTGAAATCAGAATTTGTGATCAGGTTGTGGTTATTCAGGATACCCTAAACTTTTACATCATCTATGAAAGAAAGGATTTTCTAAGCAAATGAATAATACTAATGAGATGCAGAGGACAAGGATAGAATGTCATGCAAAACATGTATAAGTGCATATCCTTGTGAATGTACATATGTATATAAACATACATACATACATATTATAGGGGTTGTTTAGAAATGTTACATAATGGGAAGGGGGAGATTGGCCTGGGAAGCAGACATGGTAAATGTTCATTCCTAGCTTTGGCACTAATAAGCTAGATGACATTGTAAAAATCATATAACCTTCCTGATCCTTTCTTTATCAGAAAAAAATAAAAGAGAAAGAGAGAATAGTATTACACAGTCTTTAAGGGAAAAAGAAAATAGTAATTAAAATTAGAATAAAGAAACTGGGCTGAAATCTTGGCTCTGATCCTTAACACTTGTGTGATCTTATTACTTGTATGAACTTTTATTTAACTTCTCTGAATATCAGTTTCCTTATCTATAAAATGAGAAGTTGTACTAAATGACCTACAAAAACTCTTCTATCTCTAAATAAATCTGTGATTGGATGATGCTTTGGGCTCTTGCCCATACTAAAATTTCAAAACAAGAATACAAAGTTTATACTACAAATTACAAGTACATCTTATAGAAATCTTTAAAGAGAACCCTGAAAAACCTTTTTGTGGTTGGTATTACATCCTGCAATATTTATTTAATAAAATTTATTTAATAAAATTTTTAAACCCTTACCTTCTGACTTGGAATCAATACTGTGTATTGGCTCCAAGGCAGAAGAGTGGTAAGGATGGGCAATGGGGGTTAAGTGACTTGCCCAGGGTCACACAGCTGAGAAATGTCTGAGGCTGGATTTGATCTTAGGACCTCCCATCTCTAGGCCTGGCTCTCAATTCACTGAACTACCTAGCTACCCCCGTAAAATTGCATTTCTTAAAACATATTCAAAGGATATTTTAGATTTTTTATTAATTCAATATGTATTCCTACTTTTAACTCTAAAATAGAGCATTGTCTGTTTTTTTTTTCTAATGCCCCCTTTGGAATAGTCAAGTAATTTAAACAATAACAGGAAGTTCCAATCAAATGTCAGTTTGAAAAAAAAAAAACATCAATACAAAACAAGCCAAAAAAAAAAAAAAAGGTGATCTGAACTTGTTAGAAAGCCAGCAACCATGGCTTATCTAAGCTCTGTAGCTTATCCAGCACTGTGCTCTGCAAATAATAACTTTATAATAAATATTGGCAGAATCAGATGGGAAAAAGTGTATTGCATCTATTAGTGGTTTTACCTTTTACCAAGTCATCATGCTTGCTGAAGAAGAAGCATAATTGCAATATTCTTACATTAGGTTTATCCAAGATTTTAATCTAGCTGCTCATCTATTTAATGTAGGACTTGCCATGGAAAAGCTAAGCAGAAATTAACATATTGGCATCTCAATAGAAGTGAAGTAAACTCCAAGCTAAGCTATGAATAGAAGGAAAGCCTATAGAACACATGTCCTTTTCAATTAACTTTTTCTTTTTAAAAATATTATTTGCTTATTTTAACATTCCTTTTTTATTTTGAGTTTCAAATACTTTATTTTCAGTCCCTCCCAAATTTACTGAGAATGCAAGTAATATGATATTAATTATGTATGTGGAATCATTCAAAACATTTCCATATTTGTCATGTTCTCAAAAGGAAAAGCAAGAAAAAAAAGAAAGTGAAAATAATATGCTTCATTTTGCACTCAGAATTTATATGTTCCTTCTTCGGAGGTGGATAGTATTTTTCATCATGAGTCCTCAGGATCATCTTGGATCATTATATTGAACAGTATAGAGAAGTCTTTTACAATTGATTATCATTATAATATTGCTATTATAGTATATAATAGTCTCCTGTTTTGCATTACATTAATTCATACAAATTTTCCCAAATTTTTCTGAAACAATCTAGATTTTCATTTCTTAGAGTCTAATAGTATTCATCAGAATCATATACCACAATTTGTACACCGTAGGCATATCCCAATTGATGCACATACCCTCAATTTCCAATTCTTTGCCACCATTAAAAGACATTATAAATATTTTTGTACAAGTAGGCCATTTTCCTTTTTATTTTATCCATCTAGGAATCAAATCTAGTACTAGTATTACTTGGTCAAAGGATATGAACAGCTTTTAAGTCCTTTGGGCATAAGGACAGATTGTTCTCCATAATTTGTTTGACTACTTCACAGTTCCATCTATACTGCTTTCATGTTCTTATTTTTCAACATCTCTAGCATCTGACCTTTTCATTTTCTGGGATGCTAATCAAATTTAAAGATGTGAAGTGGTATTTCAGAGTTGTTTTAATTTATATTTTTCTAATCAAGAGGGATTTATAGTATTTTTAATATGACTATTTGTTGGAAGCACTATGAGAAGAGTGTTGGGGTTCCATGATTAAGGAAGGAAGTAGAGAGAGAGAGAGAGTTAGATAAAGATCGAGAGAAAAAGCAAGGGTCAGGCAGAGTCATGATGTCCATGAACTCTGTTTAGTGTGACAAAGACAAAGACTTATAGAGAATAAAATACTAAGCATTATGACATTCTTGGAGGGTGTTACTTTCCCACAGGAGAATGTTTAAGAAAATGACTTCACACAAGAACGTTACCATAGTTGCTATTACAGAAGTAAGCAAGTTGAGAAATAGTGATAACTAATCTATTCTACAGTTAGGGAAAGTCAGGTTTGATAATTTTAGTCATGATATTACAAAGACTTCTTTTCTCTTCAGAGTGGAGGGAAAGCTCAGCGTTCAATGATGACTTTGGGCTGAGAACAGCAGTGTGAGCAATTGGGACCTTGCCAGTAGTCTCAGGCAAGCATGGCTGCTTTCTTCAATGGGCCTGACTTGTCCTAGGACTTCTGTCCCCTCCACAACTATTGATATGTTTGATTTCTTCTTCTGAAAAATGCCTGCTCATATCCTTTGACCATTTATCAAGTGAGTAATTGTTTTTATTTTTATAAACCTGATTCAGTTTTTAATGTTTTAGACCTGGGGCCTTAATTAGAGAAACTTACTATAAATTTTTCCCAATTTCCTTTGAATTTTGACAATCTTCATTTCATTTGTGTGCATAAAGTTTTTAAAAAAATTTTATGTAATCCAAATAGTCCATCTTACTTCCTGTGATCCTCTCTGCCTCTTGTTTGATCATAAACTCTTCCCTTATCGAAAGATTGATAGGTAGATTTTCCATGTTCCATTCCCTAATTTACTTATAGTATAACCTTTTATGTCTGTAACATACTAATTTTGACCTCCTCTTGTTATACAATATAAGATGTTCGTCTATATATAGTTTGTGCCAAGCTGCTTATCAGTCTTCCCAGAAACTATGTCAAATGATGATCTTTTCTCTAAACATTTGAATATTCAGGTTTATCAAATATAAGATTATTATGGTCATTGTATAGGATAAATTAAATAAGCTACTTCAATCAGTTTATTGCTTATTATCTCTTTGTAGCTTTATACCTTCTGCATGTTATCCCATTAGATATTTAGTAATTAAGTGATTAGTTGTAAGTATAAATTTAACTGTAAGCAATAGGCCCAGTTGTTAATTGATTAAATATATATTTATGAGAATTATAAAGCATTAATCAATAATCAGACTATGAGTAATTTATTTTTTAAATGTTCCCTATAGTATTTAACCAAATAAAGTTTGCACATATCTTTAGCATCCTAGAAAATATCCAGATGTTTCTAAGGATGTGGATTCATATTTGCTCATTTGGCCTTGAAATTATAGAATTATATTGGTCATCTTTATTTTCACTATATGTAGTGTAGGTGGAGATATAATGTGCCCCATAGAAAAAAGATGAGAAAATCTTACCATCCTAAATGAGAATATTTAATTCTTAGACCTTCTTAAATGGAATTACAGCTATCTGACTTCAAAGGGAAAGAAGTTGTAGTTGTCCATCTTTCAAGGGACAAAAGATGGAGTTGACCTACACATCTTCCTTCTGGGGTCAAGGGAGGGATTTGTGTAATATAGCTCTTTTGCATAAAGTATAAATATCTGTCAGTTGAAAAGTTCATGATCTCAGTTAATACTAGGGGTATCTGCAGACTACTGATTCTATGACTTGTACATTCACAAGAAAATCAGATTTGGTCAGAACATCGTTCCCAGTAATTTTTTCTTTTACATCATTTACATCATTTATATTCGTTAACATCATTACACATATATTGTGCACCTAATATACTCTGCTGATCCACTACTTTCTTAGCCAGCATTATGTTGTTTTTATATCCAACATTTTATAATAAGGTGTCGAAAATGATATTGCTATGCTGCCTTCCATCACATTTTCCCCTACTGGTTCCCTTTATAGTCTTGACTTTTATTTTTCCATATGAATTTTGTTATTTTTTTTCTAATTCTGGGAAAACATTTCTTTGGGGGGCAGCTGGGTGGCTCAGTGGATTGAGAGCCAGGCCTAGAGACAGGAAGTCCTAGGTTCACAAAGTGTCTTCTATACAGCTCATGTGTCTAACAGTGAATTAAAGGATTAGGAAAAATTAAAAGTAAGGGACTAGAGCAGAATCTCTATATTTCAGCTGAAATTTTGTGTCTTCTATAACATAGTGGTGAGCACTTAAAGATAGTCCAGCCTAAGACCTATGGCTAGTGGTCATAAAGAAGGAGGCTACAGTTGGTCCTACTCTAAAATCAGATGTCAGGAAAAAATTCCTCTGTCTCCCAGCATAGCTCAAGCCTCATCTAAATTCAAAACTGAACTAAGAATATAACCAATATATATATATATATATATATATATATATATATATATAT
>NC_058131.1:396478525-396527995 GCF_016433145.1 Gracilinanus agilis | reverse complement strand
ACTAGAGAACCTCCATACAGCAGTGGGGTATATCCAAACAAATATAGATGATAAAAGTTGTTAGGATCTAAGCAAGTATATGAAGGTATAAATAATCTCCTTCCTGAAATATCCCTTGATTAATCCTTGGGCTTATCTTCTACTGAGGCTCTACTATTTATCGATTTTTTTAAACCCTTAACTTCTGTGTATTGACTTATAGGTGGAAGAGTGGTAAGGGTAGGCAATGGGGGTCAAGTGACTTGCCTAGGGTCACACAGCTGGGAAGTGTCTGAGGCCGTATTTGAACCTAGGACCTCCCGTCTCTGGGCCTGGCTCTCAATCCACTGAGCTACCCAGCTGCCCCCTATTTATCCATTTTTAAAATCCCAGGACAATCCCTGATGGTCCATTTCTTTTAGCTCTGATTTCCTCCCTTTCCTTCAGCCTTGTCATCATGATTCATTTAGCCTCTTCTGCAGCCTCACTTTTCAAAGACTAGGTACACTCTACACCACTCTCCTCTCCACTAAGAATTCTTATCCTATAGAATACTTGTCCTGAACTAGGAAATCACCACTATGGTAGGTGATGAGCACATCTATATAAGGGTAAGTACTGTACACTTGGAGCAGATTACCCCAAAGTCTAGCAGCTCATTGAACAGACTTCAAATGTGGTTTGGCCACCTTCCTCAAATTTACTCCCAAAAGAATCTACTCCCAGGCCTTTTCTCCTGTGATTTGCCTAACCAGTCCTGGTCTTGAAAATGTATAAGGTCCACCACTCTTATAGAAGAGGTAGTGGGAAATAAGATACATGTGCTCCAAGGAACAGACTATGAAGAGTGAATCAAACATTCTTTGTCTATCAATCACCAATGTTTAAGTTAATCAAAAACTTAAGGACCCCTACTTAACACCAGGTAAGAGTGTTCACAAGTCCCTTGCTAGAGTGGGTGACAACTCCAGGGACCATTGCCCCACCCCTGGACAGTGCTAAGCAAATTGAAAGACTTCAATTGGTTCTGGTAAAGTGGAGGAAGGGACAGGAAATGACATGGAAAAGGACTATAAAAAGTCCTGAACTTCCTGTCCAAAGGACTTCAGACTTTGGCTTAACTTCAAGCTGGGACTTTAGCTCTTGGACTGCTTCTTGGAGGACTATTCCCAGATCTTCTCCTTTGGACTTTGGTGTTGTAGGACATTGCTTTGGGTGGGTGAAGAACTGGCCTTCCTTTCCTGGCTTTTGGAGAGATTAGTTCCAGAGAGGCCTTCCTATCCTGGAGGAGATTACATTGGTAGAATCCTTGCTGAAGATACCTCCAGACTTCTGGCTGAGGATTACCAGAAAACCCATATGGGGACAAGGGACATGGTGAAGGCCTTCAGGGGCCAAGTCTCACAGCAAAGCAGTGCTTAGGGTGATAGGCTAGATAAATTCTCTACCTTCTTCTTACATTTTCCCACTTTCAGTCTTTCCACTTCTTTGTAAATAAAGCTACAAAAGGTCATTTTGACTTTAGTTATAATATCTTTAAATTGGGGGCCACAACATTACTATAGAATTTTCATATTAGCATAAAACTTAAATTTTAAATTCTTAGAAGACTAAATATAGGAAAGAGTAATAGGAGCCCAAATCATAGAACTATGGGTATTCCTGAGCAGCCAAGTCCTGGTTCCTTGCTTGATCACCTTCCGATGTTGCCAGAGGCTGACTACTAAAGTTGTGTGTCAGGATGCAGGGAGTAGAATAATATCATCAAGAAGTCATGGAGATATAGGCAAAAAATTGGGTCTTTGCACCTTGAAAGAACTAGTAGTGAAGCCTATATGGTCCAAGGTCCTCACATTCCATTGCATTGCTTCAGATCTGTGACTGTTTTTCCAGGTACCTCAGAGAGCTCTCCCTAGGGCACCACAGCAGCTTCTTTAATAAAAAACATGAGAGCTTTCTGTCACTATTTTTACCTTCCTCCCTAACTTACTCACCTCTAGCCCATTATTTTAACTCTGTGTTTCAAATGTTTCTTGTAAATAAAGTATTGCTGGAGTCTGTATTCTAATCCATTCTAATATCCATTTCTGTTTGTTATGGGTAATATTGATCCTATTTGGGTTTTGATATTGATAGCTGATTGACACTGATCAGGTGGTAGATATAGGCTAAAGCTATTAGATTAACCTAGTTGAAGCTGGTGGATGAACTGGCTGGACACATCTTAATACAGCACTTATTTATTTGTAACTATGAGAAGAGGCAGGGATGGTATAAAAAAGGTAGGAATAAAGCAAGAAATCTCTTACCCTATTACTAATTTTCTAACTAAAACCCAGACTCAAACTGCTCCTCATGGGATATCTTCTTTGTCTACCAGGTAGACACTACATTTTCATACTCCGACTACAGATTAAATTCTATCTTATTAGCCTAGTCTAAAATTATGAACTTCAATTTATCTTAACTCCTTAAAATATTTATTAAAATCTACAAGCTTCCTCAACTAAGTGTCAGATGTGTCCGTTAGAAATTGCTAGCTTGTCTGACTTTTCCCAGCAGGTAGCCAGTCACTCACACTGATCCAGTGAGAGGAAACAGAGCCCCCTTCAGGCAGCTTTTCTCTCTCTGGGAGAAAAGCTCTCAATCCCAAACAACTTTCTTCAACTTCACAGATGTTTAACCAACTTCTCAAAGTTAACTCTGACAGGAATCACTAACAGTTTCAGAGAAAAATCTCCAGCAACCTGCTCAAGAGAGGGAATTCAAGAGACAGGCCAAGAGTTCTGTAACTGCCTTCTCGAAATGCAAATTTTCTTAAACCTCCCACAGTGATTTTCCCCTGGCCTTGCCTTAAAGGGGACTGGGTAAAAATCCTTTCTCTGGTATTGATCTCTGCTTCTATTTAGACTAGATAGCTAATTAATAACTAAAATCAATACGTTTTATGGGTGAGTTCATCTTATTCTTGTTACAGTTTTGATTACTAACTGTGCATTTCCCTCCATAATAGTTTCTTCTAATTATCCTTTTAAGGTTTTTTTTATCATCTTCTAAAATCTGTTTTGCTTCTATTACCTTCCTTTTTCTTCCCTTCCTTTTATCACTCCCTCTTCTCTTATCCTGTTTATCTCTTACTTTCCTTTTTGAGTAAGATAGAGTCTACACTTAATCATTTGTGTGTATGTATGTGTTTCTCTCTTTGAACCAATTTAGATGAATGAAGTTCAAGCTTTAGCCCCTCCACTGTAAAAACTTTTTTTTGTGCCTTTTTTATGAGAGATAATTTACCCCTTCTTTTCCTTTCTCCTAGTACCTCACTTTTTCTCATCCATCCATTATTTTAAACCATTCTAACACATTAGGCTCATTCTTATATCTTCTGTCTATGAAGAGTTTTTCTGTCATAAAAATGATAAGGTTCTCAGGAGTTACTTGAATTATCTATTCAACTTAACCCTTGTTATTTCACTTTCTTTTTTATCTCTTTATCCTTCTCTTGTGTCTTGTATTTGAATATTATATTTTCTATTCAACTCAACTCTAGTCTTTTCACCAGTCCTTTGTTTCACAGGGAGTTCCTCAATGGCTTGTTCAATCTCTTTTTCTGAGATGAGATTGTTTATGTATACAATTTCCTCTTTTGTTAATCTAGGCAATTTATATTTTTGTAAATGTTCACCCATTTCACCAAGATTGTCATATTTATTGCCATATAATTGGGCAAAATAGTTCTTATTAATTACCTTAATTGCCTCTTCCTTACAGATGTGGTCATCCTTTTCATTTTTGATATTGTTAATTTAATTTTCTTCTTTCCTTTTTTATTTGATTAACTAATACTTTATATATATTTTATTTGTTTTTTCAAAGTACCAGCTCCTAGTTTTATTTATTAGTTCAATAGTGCTTTTACTTGCAATTTTATTAATTTCTCCTTTGGTTTTTAGGATTTCTGATTTAATTTTTATCTGGGGATTGTTAATCTGTTCTCTTTCTAGTTTGTTTTTTTTTAATTTGCATGCTCAATTCATTTACCTCTTTCCTCTCTGATTTGTTGATATGTGCACTCAGGGATATAAATTTTCCCCTGAGTACTACTTTGGCTACAAGCCACATATTTTGATATGTTTTTTTCTTCATTGTCACTCTCTTCAATGAAATCACTAATTGCTTTAATGGTTTGTTCTTTAACCAACCACTTTTGGAGAATATTATTTAATTGCCAATTATTTTTTGATTTGCCTATCCATGTGTCCTTACTACTTATAATTTTTTTGCATTAACTGAAAAATGTCTATGTATTATTTCTGCTTTTTTGCATTACTTTGCAATGCGTTTATGCTTAGTGCATGGTCAATCTTTGTGAATGTACCATGTGCTGCTGAAAAGGTGTATTCCTTTTTGTCCCTATTTATGTTTCTCCATATATTTCTTCACTCTTATTTGTCTAAGATTTCATTTACATCTCTTATCTCTTTCTTATTTTTTTTTGGTTTGATTTATCTAGATCTGATAGAGGAAAGTTAAAGTCTCCCACTAGTATAGATTTACCATCTATTTCCTCCTTAAGCTCCAATAATTTCTCCTTTAAAAATCTGGATGCTATACAATTTGGTGCAAACATGCTGAGTACTGATATTTCTTCATCGTCTATACTGCCTTTTATCAGGATGTAATTACCTTCCCTATCTCTTTTAATCAGATTTATTTTTACTTTGACTTTCTCAGATACCATGATTGTGACACCTGCCTTCTTTTTCTCAGTTTGCTCCATCCTTTTACCTTTACCTTGTGTGTGTCTACCTGCCTCATGTGTAAAATATATGGTAGATTTTTGTTTTCTAATCCACTCTGCTATCTGCTTCCATTTTATGGCTGAGTTCATCTCATTCACATTCAGAGTTATGATTACTGCCTATCTATTGCCTATCATTTTGATTTCCTCTATTAGTCTTATCCTTTCTTCTTTCACTATTTCCTTCTATAGCAGTGTTTTGCTTTTAATCAGTCCCCCTATTCCCCACCCTTATTTTACTTTGCTTCCCCCACTCCCTTCTTATTCTCCTCTTATTATTCTTTAAGGTCAGTTAAATGCCTCCCTCTACCTTTCCCTCCTTTTTAATACTCCCCACCCCAGTCCCCCACCACCTTGATTTTTCCCTCTCAACTTCCCTATAGGGTAAGATAGAATTCTATATCCCAGAACATCTAACTACTCTTCCCTCTCAGAACTGATTCCACTGACTTAAGCTTTAAGTATTACCTATTACTACTCTCTTCACATTCTTCTTATAACTATATTCTCCCCAACCACCATGTGCCTCTTTATGTGATATAATTTATCCTATTTTTCTTTTTCCTTCAAGTTTCTCTTGGTGCCATCTTCTATTCTTATTTTTTATTTTATCATCTTAAAAAACAACTTAATACCCCAACTTCTAACTATGAATAATTCTTCTATCAACTATTATAATAAAAATAATTTTTGTGAGTTACATATATCATTTTTCCTTATAAAATATAATCAATTCAACCTTGCTGAAGCCTTTACATTGTTTCCCCCTCTTTTTTGTTTTCCTTTTTATGGCTCTCTTGAATTTTGTATTTGGGCATCAAATTTTCCATTTAGTTCTGGTATTTTCTTTAGGAATGCTTGGAAATCTTCTGTTTTTAAATGCCCATATTTTCCCTTGAAAGTATACAGTCAGTTTTGATGGGTAGGATTGTGGGTTGTAGGCCCAATTCTCTTGCCTTCCTGAATATCATATTGGAAGTCTTGTGGTCCTTTAGTGTGGAATCTGCCAGATTATGTGTAATCCTGACTAATGCTACATGATATCTGAATTGTCTCTTTCTGGCTGCTTATAATATTTTCTCCTTAACTTGGAATTTATTGAATTTGGCAATTCCATTCCTGGGGGTTGTCTTTTGAGCATTTAATGTAGAGAGTGAACAGTGGACTGTTTCAATGTCTTTGGTTTTGTTTTGTTTTGATTTCTTTAAATACATTTTTTATGTTATAATTCCCAGATATCTCTCACCATTAATCTTCTTTCCTCTTCCTGCACTAGAAAAGGTATCTTTTAACAAAAAGATATATGTTTAATCTTGAGATGGATTTACATAAGACATTCTTCAAAAAATATTTCTGTTGTCTCATAATAATGTTCTCTTGACTCTGTTTACATCACTCTTCATAATATCATGTAGGTTTTTCTATGCTTTTTCCCTAAAATTAATATGCTCATCATTTCTTAGAGCACAGTAGTATTTTATTAGAAACATATGTAACAATTTGTCGCAATTGTGACAGTATGTCATGATCTTTTCCATTAAAGAAGAAAGCTCCATTAAGCTCAAATCCCTCAGAGAACCACCATTCTAGAGCAACAAGTCTAGATTTGCCATATACATTGTGCTCTGAGTGTTAAAATTGAACTCTGGATAGTAGGATATCTTGGGAAAAGAAATTTCACCTTCTTAGAGAGATAGAATGAAGTCGATTCCTGTTATGACTTCCATGGATATATATGTTCAGCCAAGTCATGTGAAACTTTATTCAGTCTTTTGGACTACTGGGGCATCATTTAGAACATGGAAACAGGGATTTATCAATCAACCTTTGACAGTTCTTCTGTCCTACTGCTTAGGTAAAAGCTTCTCTTCTCCCCCAAAATAGGATAACTTTTCAAATACTGCAACTTGATGACAAGAACCAGAGAGATAACTAACATGGTATGAATGGCACCTTTTTCTATGACACTGGTTGCTGAAGTCATTTATTGGATGAATTTTCATTCTCTGACAGTTATCATTTTTGTAACTAGAAGTCTTCTGATAGTCCATAATGCAAACCCCTTCAAGGTCATTTCTTTCAGGATTTTATTGTTGTAGAATAGGTCTCCTGAAACCCACACCTCTTTTAAAAAAGAAAAACCAATCAACAACCACCAAAAAGAAAAAAAAATTAAGATAATTTTTCTCTGGTATCTTCTAGAATGAAATGTAGTTGAAAGATGATTTTTCTCTCAAAGTACAAACAAATTTTTGTTCAGCTTGGTCTTTAATGTTCTCTTTCAAAGGAAGCACCAAAATGGAAAAAGGGGGTGCAATGTTTATCATTGGGCTAAATATTCTAATATGATTGGGAAGATATGGAAGTACTACATTGCCAGTAGAAATTGAATTGGATTTGAAGTCAGAGAACCTGCTCACAAGTCAGTGGTGATACCTTGACCAAATTAATCATTAAATAAGAACTGCACTTTAAAAGCTTATCCTTTGTTAATATGGGCCTGGAGTATAAAAACAAAATGAAATATAATCTCTCCATGAGGAGTCAACAATATGCTATATTTGGCCTTTTTCTCCATTTTTCTATCATCATTTAATATGATTAACTTAACACATCTGGTTCTCAGTTAATATAAATTACCAAGATCATATTTATCCACATTCGTCCTTAGGCAGCAGACACAATATGTTGCCAAGGCCATAGTCTTTCCAAAACCAAGTCTTTCCAGTTTAGTCATACCTATTTATTCCAATGCCACAATACTTCAGGAATGCAAGGTTACCTCAATCGTATGATAAGTATTAAAGTAAGACTTTTGCAAAATATTTTTGCTCTCTAAACTTGTTGTCCCACCAGGAAAAGCTACTCCTGGGCCCTCTGCCTAATGATTGCCATTGGTATCCTGGGGGAAACAAGTTCCAGGGCTCAGCAAACAAGGTGACATTGCCAATACTGTCCCCAGGGGCTTTTGATTCCAGTCTTTTTTCTCTTTTCCTTTCCCCAGGGCTTACAGTGGTTGATCCTGAGGCCAGGGAAGTCAGAAATCTTCTTCCCTGGTTATGCCAAGATATTCAGTCTCATTCTCTACTCCTATCTGTTTTTGCTATTTTTAGTTTTGACTATGTGGAGTTATTTTTGGTTGTTGTTTAGAAGTATTAGGAGTGTGAGAAAACTTCACACTCTATTATACCATCAACTCAATGCTTTTTTCCTTAAATTTCTTATCTATAAAATCAAAGATTTGACCAAAATGGCCTTCAAGTTCCTTCTGTTATGAGCAGTAGGGGTCATGTGAATGCTAATGATGTAGCTTAAGTAGGGAGAGAGAGAGACCCTAACCACAGTTCTATGTGAGTATATAGTTGTACCCACACCAGCTGGGTTAAGTCTCCTTAAAGAGCCCAAGAATCTCTGCTAAAGCTTCAAGCCTTAAGAACCAATCCAGCCAGGCAGTTGGTAAATGTTTCGAGGAAGTAGAATGTGACTTCCTGAAACCTTATGTTGAAGATGGATCACACTGGCTTGGAAATGCTAAAGCCAGCTAATGATGTTAACCAGATCTGACTACTTGAGTCTAGTTGTTACGAAGGTAAATAGTTGATTTCAAAGACTGTTTAGGCTTTAGAGTCAAGCAGGGTTTATTTATAAACACTCTGAGGGTAGGTAAGAGGGAAATAGGAAAGGTGGGTGAAGGGTACCCCAAAAATCTTGCCTAAATATCTGATACTAAATAAATCTTGAAGCACAAGTTGTTCCTAGGTGCAGAGTATGAGAAAGCTTTGAAGCCACTTCCCAACTCTATTGCTGTTTATAGCTAAGCCCAGAAGCTGTCAGGCTCCTGGGTTAGATGCTGTTATTTCTTGAAAGTAGTTGTTGACACTAGCTTAATTACAAGGTTGTTGGCTATGCCAATGAGGTATTGAATTTGGCTAACAATAGAGATTGTCCCTACCTGCCTGCCTATCCAAACCTCCCAAATTACCCAGGGGGCCCAGATCCACCATCTCCTCCCTGTAAAGTGGAAAAGGGTTTTTGGGGGTTCAATATATTAAAAGATGGTTGTCAGAGGATTGAACTATTATCAATCCTCAATTAAGAATAATCTCAAGTCAAAATTGACTTTTATGGAAGTCTATTTACAATTAAGAAGAGAGAGAGGAAAAAAGGAAATAAGAATCTAACCGAGTAGGTAATTTACTATGATCCTATAATTAATCCAGGTATATCTAATTAACCCTTAGCCAAGAGTCAGAGGGTCAGAGGCTTTATTCACAGAGTCTATTAAGGAAGTTCCTTAAGAGAAGTTCAGAAAGATTCAATCAGTCTTTAAACTTACCACCTCCACAGACCAGAAGAGCTAGAAGATCCTCTTCACCAGAAGCACCTCTCACTCACTCAACTCCCTCTTTTTAAAAGGGTCAGTCATGTGTCACTTCCTGTGCCTCCCTCCTACTTTGTATGTCCAATCACAATAGATGCTTCTTATTAGGACACCTAGGGGGGCAGTCAGTCAATTCTGATCTGTCACCCATTCTAGCACAGGTGGGTTAAGAACTTCTCAGAATTTGGAGGTGCTCTCACCTTTGGTGATTAAATCTGGGCAGTATAGACTTAATCAAATTATCACATCCCTAACCTTTGAGATGAGAGAGAGAAGTGAAGTCCCCAGGGGTTTGTGGACCCCCTTTTATACCCTGTCCTTAACTGTTACCCTGGCACATGCCCTGAGTGCTTTGCCGGGTTCTATGTTCCAAAGTGACAAACTGCTAACTAGCACCTATAGAACATGGCTGCCCATTTCTGCATATCACACTTCCCAGTTCTTACATGAATTGGAACCCTGGGAACAGCTATCCAAAAGTTGTCATTATTAGGAAGCAAACAAATAGCCAATGTTATGACCTTAAGGAAGGCCATTAAGTTCAGATCCTAAATATTGATGACCTCATTCCTGGTTAGAGGAAGCAACAGGTTCATCAGAGTTGATTAGGATACATTAGCACTAATGACTAAATAGAAAAAAAAAACATGTAGATTCTAATTACTTGGTCTCTCATGTGGTATACAGTGACCTTTCTGCTCTAATAGAGGATATTTAACATATCCTGCCACTATTCAGTCACTAAGAAAGCAAGGAAATTCTATTAAACAAAGGCCAAATATCAGTTTTATACAAGCTAAGCATTATGTTTAATTAATAATCTTTTTTCATCAGGCTGATGAAGTGCAGGGTATTTAAAATTTTACATGTATTTTGTATATATTTAATATGCATTTATATGGTACTATATAATATATATTGCTAAACATATAATAAAGTCCTATGTATATGTGTATGTTCATGGATTTGACTAAGAGTAAGGAGTGGAAAAACTTTACTTAATTGTGCTCCTATTTGGGTTTCAAGGATTTTTTTCTCTCTTTTAAAGAAATATATTTGAGATGGCAATGGCATTCATATCCCTATAATATTTATTGGTAGCTGAAGTGATAGCCCCCTTCTGAATAATGAAGGTAGTCCTTATGGCCTCTAAGATAACTTCTTGTTCTAGATCTATGATCTGGAGGTAGCTAATTGATATAGCAGAATGAAGACCTGAGTTCAGATTTGACCTCAAACACTTTCTAGATTCTGTAAAGTCACTTAACCTCTCTCTACCTTAACTTCCTCATTCGTAAGATGAAGACAATAAAATACTTGCCTTCTGGAGTTGTACGGATCAACTGAAATAATATTTGTAAATTCCTTTGCAAACTTTGAAATTCAATAATTGCAATCTAATATTACAAAGATGTTATGTAGAATTCATGGAAGAAGGGTAGATAGATATAGCTAATGAATCAGTCCATTTCTAGAGATTTTTTGGAGAAAATTTTTTTCTAAAGAGAAGGGACCTTTCCAACACTTGAAACATCCAGATGAATGGCCTGAATTTCAAGGAAAAATCTCTACAACTCTCCCCATTTAAGTTGCTTCTCTTTCACTACTATCAAAGGGTTCATTCCATTTCTCTGCTGTAATTGAAATCTATGTTCTCAGTCATAATTCCTCTTCTTTTGTAACCTGTTCAAATATGCCCTGCAAAACAATTGTTAGAGTTGGAAATCCTAGAAGCCTTAACAAATGTTGAATCAGCTTTATTTTACTCTGTTGAATTATTATTCAAGGCACAGACTCTTCTCCCACCCCAGGCTCCCAAGTCAGATATATTTATCTTAAATCAAATCATTCCTTTCTTATCTTGGGACCCATTCTACCCATTCCTCCTCATTTCCCTTATTCTTATCTATATTTTCTTTTTTTTTTGTCCAGCAAACTCTCCTAAATCCATGATATTTTCCAAAATATTTACTTTCTTCTCCCTCATGCATCAAATTAAAATTGACTTTCCTCTGCTCATTCTCTTCAAAGTCCATTGCTAAAAATAAATCCAGAACTTCCCCTTAATCATTTTAAAAACAATCAATCAATAAATATTTATTAAGAACCTTCTTTGTGCCAAGAACTATGTTAACTGCTGGTTAGACAAAAAAAAAAAGGCAAAAAAGAATCCATCTTCAAAGAGTTTACTTTCCAATGAAAGATAAAACATGCAAACAAATCTATTCAAAGCAAGCTATATACAGGATAAATGAGAAATAATTAATAAAGTGAAGGCACTAAAATTAAGAGGATTTTGGTAAGGCTTCCTGTGGAAGATGGAATTTTAACTGGAATTTTAAAAAGCTAGGGAGGTCAGTAGACAGAACAGAGGTGAGACAATATTCCACACTTGAGTTACAGCCAGAGAAAATGCTGAGACCAAGAGATAGGTATATTGTTCATGGAATAACCATAAAAGCAGTGTCATTGAATTGAAAAGTATATATCAGGGAATAAGGAGTAAGAAAGCTGGAAAGGTAAGAGGGGAGTAGGTTATGAAGCGAATGGGTATGAGAAGAAGAATAGGTGAAAGACTTGAATATAAAGAAGGAAACTGTAAGTAAATTAAGGGAACACAAAATAGTATACTTGTCAGATCTCTGGAAAAGGAAATATTTCAAAACTAAGCAAGAGTTAGAAAAAATTACAAAATGTAAAATTAATAATTTTGATTATATTAAATTAAACATGTTTTATACAAACAAAAACAATGCAACCAAAATCAGAAGGGAAACAATAAACTAGGAAAAAATCTTTATAACAAAAAATTCTGACAGAGGTCTAATTAATCAAATATACAAGGAACTAAATGAATTGTATAAAAAAATCAAGCCATTCCCCAGTTGATAAATGGGCAAGGAACATGAATAGGCAATTTTCAGATAAAGAAATCAAAAGTATCAATAAGCACATGAGAAAGTGTTCTAAATCTCTAATAATTAGAGAAATGCAAATCAAAACAACTCTGAGGTATCACCTCACACCTAGAAGATTGGCTAAAATGATAGCAGGGGAGAATAATGAATATTGGAGGGGATGTGGCCAAATTGGGATGTTAATGCACTGCTGGTGGAGTTGTGAATTGATCCAGCCATTCTGGATGGCAATTTGAAATTATGGCCAAAGAGCAATAAAAGAATGCCTCCTCTTTCATCCAACCATACCATTGCTGGGTTTGTACCTCAAAGACATCATAGATAAACAGACTTGTACAAAAATATTTATAGACGTATTCTTTGTGGTAGCAAAAAAAATGGAAAATGAGGGTATGTCCTTCAATTGGGGAATGGCTGAACAAATTGTGGTATATGTTGGTGATGGAATACTATTGTGCTCAATGGAATAATAAACTGGAGGAATTCCATGTGAACTGGAAAGACCTCCAGGAATTGATGCAGAGTGAAAGGAGTAGAACCAGGTGAACATTGTACACAGAGACTGATAATACACTATGATAAAATCAAATGTAATGGACTTCTGTACTAGCAGCAATGCAATGACCCAGGACAATTCTGAGGGACTTATGGAAACGAACACTATCCACATTCAGAGGAAGAACTACAGGAGTGGAAACACATTATAAAAACAACCGCTTGAACACATGGGTTGATGAGGACATGGTTGGGGATGTAGACTTGAAACAACCACACCAATGCAACTATCAATGATATGGAAATAGGTCTTGATAGATGACACATGTTAAAACTAGTGGAAATGTACATTGGCTATGGGGAGGGTTTGAGGGGGTGAAGGGGTAAGTAAGAACATGAATGATGCAATCATGGAAAATGTTTCTACAAAATAAAAAATAATTTTAAAAAATAAAATAAAATTCTAAGTTAAAAAATAGTAAAATAAAATAAAATAATCAAGGTGTGAGGTGACAAGGGGGACTGCACTACAGAGAATGGTGACTGTGTCAGAGATGCTGCAAAAGTGAAATTGATAAGCACTGACAATACATAGCAAAAGTGCCTCAGTGCTGAGTCCATGCCACATTGGTACTAACATACCACCTTCCCTCATAATCACTATTGAATGTAATCTAGAGGTCATTAAAATAAATGCCATATATTGAATCTCTCATTTAAATATAAATGTATTAAAATAGGATAGTTTGGGGGAAAGAAGACAAGTGAAACCCAAGCACTTCCTTTTTAGACATTAATTTAAGCTCTGAGATCAAATTTTATTCCCAAAGAAGTTTTTGTTTTAAATTGTTCTGTTTTTTTTGCCCACAATATCTGACTTCGCTTTAATCAAACCAGTTTTCTTAAGATTCTTTCTTATCCCCTATCTCCAATGTAGCAAAAATAATTAGGAATGTGAATGAGGATAATGGACTTTGAGTCTGTGGGATCTTAACCTAGCTGCTTAACATTCTCAGAGCACGAGCTTCCTAATCAAAAATATTGTAAAACTTTGGTACCAGACTCATTGTATTGCTTTTCCCTATTTAATTTCTTTATTTTTTTGTTATATTAAAGTTTCGAAGTATCTCCCTCCCACCTGGCCATAAAGAAGAAATCATTTGAAGAAATAATATGTGTGTGTGAAAACATTTCATGTATACTTCAATTTATCAGTTGTTTTTTTTTCCTTTGGAAGAGGACATTCATAGTTATTCTTAAAGCGATATTTGTAAGAATGCAATGCTGCCCTGACATGCTGGAACCTTGGCAGTTAGAATGCTATGGAAGGAGAACCAGTGACCATTGGACAAGAAAAAGGGCTTCTGGGATTTAAGAGCCTGGAGGAGCAGCTTTTGGGGGAAGTCAAAGTGGGAGGTAGTTGTTTATTGGCATTGAGACCCCAGAAGTGAGCTTTGGAGGTTATTTCCCAGACATTCAAGGAAGACTAGCATTTCTCCTGATACATCCTGTTTCATATTGGTGTCTGAGGTTCACTGACAACAAGCAATAGCCTCAACAGAGTTCCTTTGGGGAGCTGATCCCCAGACTCCTCACTTGCCTTGGACATTGCCTAGTAGTATCCCCTTGTGTATAATATTAGTTAAATAGCTTTAGAGATAAATACAATAGTGGGCTCAGGACAATGAAGCTACATTTGGGAAAATCGAGATCAGGTCTTAGGATATGAATCTCTGTGGGTACCTGGTATTGGTGAAGGACTGGAAGCTTAGGGAATTACCCTGCACCACCACGTTTCCTATGAATTGCATTCCTATTCCTCTGTTATTAGTCCTGAATTAAACCCTTAAGTTTAGCAAGTCAGATCTGCATGAATTTTATTGGTGGGAGGCATAGAATAAGAGTGGTGAAGGGAGGCAGGATGAAAGCCATTTTTACCTGACTCCCCTGCTGAGGAGCAAGGGGGGTGTTTCTGTGTACTCCAACTGGCACCCGCATATTATCAGAGTTTCACTCATTTCCCCTTGTGGGGACAATTCACCTATATCCCTTCTACCCTGGCCCGACCATCAGGAATCCCCCATTTTCCTTAGGGAACCCCATTTTTTCTCCCAGTAAGGAGGTGTGGTTGTGAGGGAGGAGAGGTCATTACACATCTCTCTATTGGGTTCCCAACTATACCCCAATCCTCTTAATCACCCCCCTTCTTACATATTGCTGTATACAGTGCACTCTTTTTTTTTTTAATTTTAAACCCTTAACTTCTGTGTATTGACTTATAGGTGGAAGATTGGTAAGGGTAGGCAATGGGGGTCAAGTGACTTGCCCAGGGTCACACAGCTGGGAAGTGTCTGAGGCCGGATTTGAACCTAGGACCTCCCGTCTCTAGGCCTGGCTCTCAATCCACTGAGCTACCCAGCTGCCCCTACAGTGCACTCTTAATTGTGATCATTTGGTAAATAGTGGAAGATATTGGTCCATACTTATTTCTGTCAGATTGCTTTCTACTTTTATCAAAAATTTTTAGCAAATAGTGAATTTTTATCCCCAAAGTTTGGATGTTTACTTTTGTCATTCACAAAGTTACTGTAATCATTTACTACTCCTTGTTATATGTTTGTTCTGTTCTATTCCACTCATTACTTTTCTATTTTTTAGACATAAGCATTAAGATGTGTATATAATTACTATCTTATAATACAATATAAAACCTGAAACTGTTAGATCTTCTTCCTTTACATTTTCTTCTTTAATTCCTTTGATATTCTTCATTTCTTCTTCCATGTGAATTTTATTAGTCTTTTTCTAGCTCAGTAAATTTTTATTTAATTAAAATAACATTAAATGAGTGTATAAGTTTAGCTATAACGATAATTTTTATTATATTGATTCTGCCCATTGACAAATAATTAGTATAGCTCTAATTCTTTGAATCTGATTTTATATAGAAATTGTTTTATAATTATGTTCATGTAGCTCCTGCGTATGTTTTGAAAGTTATACTCCTGGGTATATTATTCTCTCTATGGTTATTTTATTATTTTATTTTTAAATTATTATTAATTTTTTAAATTTAGAATATTTTTCCATGGTTACATGATTCATGATCCCACCTTCCCCTTTACTACCTCCTGCCAGAGCTGAAAAGCAATTCCACTGAGTTATATATGTATCATTGTTCATGATAGTAGTGTGATAATTAGATTAAGTCTACACTGCCCATCTTTATATTTAATCACCAAAGGTGAGAGCACCTTCCAATTCTGAGAGGTCCTAACCCATATGTGCTAGAGTGAGTAACAAATCAGAATCAACCAACCGCCCTCTACGTTTTCTATGAGAATCATCTATTGTGATTGGACACACAGGCTAGGAGAAGCACTAGAAGTGAGGCATACGTGACCCCTTTAAAAGAGGGAGTTGAATAAGGCTGCTTCTTGGTTTGGTGAAGGGTACCTGAGGGAGCTTTGCTGGTTTGTGCCCAAGATGTTCCATGTGGCGAGTTTAAAGACTGAATCTTCCTGAATTTTTATTAAGAAACTGCCTTTTATAGACTCTGTGAATGAAGTTTGCTTCATTCACCTCCGGGCCTCAGGCCCTTTAACTGAGGGTTAAGATCTACCTGGATTAATTAGTGAGATAGATTCTTATTTCCTTGCTTCCTCTCTCTCTTCTATCATGTAAATAAACTTCCATAAAAGTCAATTTTGATTTGAGATTATTCTTAATTGAGAATTGATAATAACTCAATCCTCTGGCGCCCATATTTAATATAATGAACCCATAAAATCCCTTTTTCACCCTTACAATAGGGGAGGGAGGAAGGAGGGAAAAAATACAAATCATGGAATCATGGGAAAATATTTTAAATTAATTAATTCAATAAATTTTAAAAATATTTTAAAAACCAATAACTAAGCAGTACTAAGCATTTACCATGAACTGTGATAGAAATTAGGGGTACAAAGGTGTGTATATGAGAAAGAGAAGTAGGAAGGAAGGAAGGAAGGAAGGAAGGAAGGAAGGAAGGAAGGAAGGAAGGAAGGAAGGAAGGAAGGAAGGAAGGAAGGAAGGAAAGAAGGAAAACAAAGGAAAAAAATCCCTACCAACAAGTAAATTAAATTATATCAGGAGAAACAACATTTATTCATCTAAGCAAATATAAAATATATACAAAGTAAACCAGCAGAAGGAGTCAGATACATATTTTTTTAAAGTTGGTAATTTTGGCATCATAACTATCACTGTAATTCTGGAAAAATGCGAAGTAATTCCAAAAGTAAATGTTAGATCCCTGAATTTAATTGACTTTAAAATATCTAAGCAATAAGCACATCAGATAGGCTTCATTGTAGCTTGATAATCAGATCACACACCCCCAGTACATCCATATTGAACCTCTTATTATCTAAGGCAGTGATGGGCAAACTTTTTAAAGAGGGAGCCAAAGGAAAGGAAATGCTCATGTGAGTCTGTTTCTAAGGCAACTTGTTCAAAGTTTCATTGCATTGTATCCTACTCATTGTATTCATCAGATTAGGAATAATGTCTCACTGCCTGATAGAACATTTCAGGGGACTGGATCTGGCCTGTGGGCCATAGTTTGCCCATCATTGATTTAAGGAGAAGAGTTTTTGAGATGCTATTTATAAAATATCTCTTATCCAACAAGATTAGCAGTAAAATGGTGGTATGGATTATCAAAAACCCATCTGTTTCTGATTTTGTAATACAATATGTAATTGGAGATAAAGTAAACTTGCCTTTTTAACTATCTTTGGCTTAAGTGAATATTAAAATATGTTTGCATTTTTTGATCACATATAGCCACTGCTTTGGAGGAGAAGGGAAGTTGTCTCAAAGAAAACTAAGAATCAGAAAGACACAAGCCAGAATTTTAAATTGCTGCAGATAATTCACAAACTAGATAGTATACTTAAGGATTAAAAAAAATTATCCTTGCTAAGGAGAAGGACTAGATTTTATTTGTTTGATTTTTGTGTTATGTTTTTTCTCAAAGCCTTCCTAGACTTTAGAAATTGAAGTCAATAAAGCTCAATGCATTTATTCAACTTTAAAATACAGGGTCCTCATGTTCCATTTTTGCTCTTACCACTGAGTATTGTTTTCCTACATTTACTGAAACACTTAGGTCATAAATACCAAAGCACTAGCTGAGAAAATCCAGAGGGGAAAATTCTTCAAGATAAAGAGAAATATTCAAAAGAAAGGCTACAACATTAAAAACAGAGAGAGCTCTTATAATGGATCTGAAACGTATAAAGCAAAGTCATATCTAAAAGGAATATATTTCTAAGTTTTCCTCTTGAGTATCATACATATGAAAGAAAAATGCTCAGTTTGGAGTATTGTTCATTCAATGAAAGAATTATTTGTTCCCAAAGAAAGGGAAGGGGAAAAGGAAAACAAAATAGGTATGCGTACAAGCCATGCTTTGTGAAAGCTGAGACTGAATTTTCAAAATCCTTATAATCACTCATTGGAAAAAATGTATGCAAAGTGTATGCAAAGAAGTTCAATGGTGGTGGGCTGTGGAGAATCAGTTACCGTTTACTCACTCAGTGATGGCAGCATTATATACCAGTAGAAAAATCTTGAAAGCAATCTGTTAACAAAAAAATTAAATTGAAAAAACAGGCATGTCCACAATATTTAATGTAGCAGTAATTCAGTTGAGAATATAGATGAAGTTAAATAAAATAAACAAAAAACCCTCCTCTGCCCAAGAAATTCATAGTAGCATTACTAGTGATCACCAAAAAATATAGAAACAACCTAAAGATTCCACAATAGGGGAATTGTTAAATAGATTGCGATATTTTAATGTAATATATATGTATATATATATTTATATATATATTTTAATGTAATATATATGTAGATACATGTTCAAAATTACTTTAATATGTACCAAGATATGTGTTCAAAATTACTTTAATATTTATGTATATACACATTACATTAAATATTTACATATATAAACATTAGAAATAGCAGTGGCTCACATGTGGTGTGAGGGTGCAGTTTGGGCACTCAGTCTCTGAAAGGTTCTCCATCACTATGTGATACATCAATTCAATAACCTACTCTCTACAATGACTTTTCGAAAACTTTTCATGGTTCTTGAAACCTCCCATGGTTCTTCCTACTCTTACTCTATTGGCTGAAACTCTTGGCTCACATTTTATGGAGAAAAGTGAGCCATTCATCATGACTTCCTGTTATTCAGATACCTTCTGCTGCTATCTCCTCCTTCAACATGCTCTTTCATAATGAAGTGGCATTACTCTTTACCAAAGCTAATCCCTCTACCTACTCAAATGTACCCATTCAATTCTTTCTCCTCCAACAGACTGGCCCCTCAGTCATCCCCACTCTCATTTATTTTCTACCTCTTCTTGTCTACTGGCTCAATCCTATTGCCTACAAATATGTCTCTATCTCTCCTTTTTGGAGAACATCCACATTTGATGTATCTATTCCCATTCTTATCCTATATCACTTCTGGTTCTTTGTAGTTAGACTCCTTTGAAAGGCCAGATCATCTAAAAGAAGTGTCTCTAATGTCTCTCTTCCCATTCTCTTTTTAACTCTTATAATCTAGATATCGACTTTACTGTTACAATGAGACTACTTTCTCCACGGTTATCAATGATCTCCTACTTGCCAAATCTAATGCCTCTCTCTCAATATTATTCTCCTTGAGCTCTGCACAGATTTTGTCACTGTTATTACTCCATCTTCCTTGATACTTTCTTCTCTTTGGGTTTTTAGTTTACCATTCTCTCCTGCTTCTCATCCTACCTATCTTACTACTCTTCTATCTCCTTTGCTGGGTCCTCATCCAAATCATATCCTCTAACCCAGGGATCTGCAACCTTTTTGGCCGTGAGAGCCATAAACGCCACATTTTTTAAAATGTAATTTTGTGAGAACCATACAATACGTTTAACACTGAATACAAGTAAATATGTGTATTTTATGTAAGAATAACACTTTTAAAGTACAATAAGTCTCTGAACTATTTTGAATAATGTTATCATGTGCTAACCAATGATGAATAAAGTACTTCTTACCATTAATGTGACTTCTGGTGCTACATGGTTTTGCTGATGGATTTGTAGTCTGGTTGCTATGTGGTGAGGTTAAGCTTCATGCAGGCATTGAGATTTCCATCTGTTAAACTTGATCTTAGGTTGGTCTTAATGTTCTTTAGATGTAAGAAAGACTGCTCACATGCATACGTAGAGCCAAAAATTGTCAGTACAGCAATACTTACATGCTGCAGAGTGTGGTATGTGACAGGAAGGGCTTTCCAAGTTTTGACAATCAGCTGATCCACGGGTTGAAGATTTTTCATTTTTCCCCACTTGTGATTGCTCATCAACTCTGCTTGCTGTAGTGCAAGTCTTTCCAAATCTTCATTCAGTGACTTGAACTTATTCACCCACATGTCTGAGGCCTTCAGATCAGCAGCTTGAAGCTCGAAATCTGACAGAGACACTGGGGATGTAACTCAGGTCAGCACTGCCTACTGCATACTCCTGTGGATGGGTTAGGAACTTAAAAAGACGAGTGCGCTCACGAAATTCTCCAAAGCGCGCTTTGAATGACTGCAGGAGATTAGATGTGACGCCCACTAGCTGCTGAAGATCAAGATGTTGAGCAGCTCCACTTGTGCATGCATCTTTAAACTCTCTTTAAAGGTACGTAAAGCGTGACATCTGTAATAAGGGAATAAAGCAAGTGGATGGGGTTTGTGGGTCCCTAAGTCAGTAGGTGGGAAAGGAGGGTGCAATAGTGGAGGTAGTAGATTGAGGTGGTAAGAGAGAAGTAAGGGAATGGCTGAGTTTAAGGAAATATAAGACGTTGAAGTATAATGAGCGGCAAGGGGAGAGGATGAGGTAGCTGGGCAGGCAGCGGCAACAGGGAGACACAGACTGGGTACACAGGCTTGAGACAGAGGACACTGAAGGGAAACAGGCTGAACCCTTCCAGGTAGGAAGGGCACTTCTACAGACAAAAGGTTAGGACCAGCCAGAAATGGTTTGAAACTAATTAGAGGGCTTTCTGGTCAGTTTCTCAGGTTCACAAAGGAAGAGTCCCAGGGCTCTTCCCTGTCTGTGAAATAGACGGGCTTCTCAGAGGAAGTATAGAGATCACCACTTCCTCCAAGATGGACGCCTCCGACTGCCCTCAGGACCCAAAGAGAAACTATTCCTTTCTCTCCTTATCCCTCTTTTATCATCCAACCAATGATTTAGCAAAAGATTTGATTAAATGACAGCAGGGTTTATTGAGTTTCAGGGTTGATTATAAAGGACAGAGGGATACAAGGCTTCTCTAACAACCTCCTAGGGAGAAGCTCCGGGTGGGGGAGGGACAAAAGAATGGGGCAAACTGAGCAAGAGCCTGCTCCCACTCAGCCCTGGAGGCTTTGTTGCCTTTAAGGTTAGGGAAGTTACACACAATGAATCAGGAGATAATTTATATCAAGGCTAAGCCCTACTTGTCTATGGGGAAAACCTAACTCTTCAAAGTTTGATTGCTACCACCCAAATCCACCCTTCTCCCAAAATCCACAGGACATTAGGAAAGGAAATAGGGAATGGAATAGGGAAGGTCCGGGAGATCCAGAGGAATTAGCTAAGCTACAAAATCTCAAGAAAAAAGGCACAATTCAAGGCCAGGTTTCAGCTCAAAGACCGAGCTCAGTTGACCCTCCTGCTCTGACGGAGCCTCCCGGATCAACTGCCTCTAGTCAGGGTTCTAAACTGTCTCAACTGCCAGAAATTCTGCAGTTAGCCTTTTGCAGGGTTGATTTCACCTCTGCACTACACGTCATGACATTGATGTATATCACCTGATGCACTATGTCTTGCGTAAACTGTTAGTTACTGTGCAGCGGTTTGTCTGTCAGTGCTCACAGTGCACGCTCCTGATCCCTGCTCTAACCCTAGGTTTCCACTAGATTTTTTCCCCTTACTCTCTTCTCTTCTCACACCATACTATAGCATTGGTCATCTGCTCCCAGGGATTTAATTATCATCTCTGTGCTGATGATTCTCAGATATCCCTCTCCTGCCCCAAACTCTCTTTTGACCTCGAGTCTTAAATCTTGAACTGCCTTTTAGACATCTTGCCTGGATATAAACTAGAACTTATTGTAACCATTTGTTGAAGAATGAATTTTATTGGATTTCTTATGGTCTCTTAAAAGTTAAAATTTGTGGAATTATTTTGAGGAATAGAAACTCCCTGGCTTATGAAATAAACCACATGGTAAGCACTTTCCTCCTTATTAATTTTTTCAAAATGATTTATTCTAAACATAATTAAATAGCAATGAACTCAATATAACTTTATTTGAAACCATTTACATGAAAATAAATGAATTTTAGTACCTAACCAACTTTTAGTCATTGCCTTTAAATTTTCACCTACAATCTTAGCTGAACTATTCAGTTATATTTACTTTTGTCTTTTAAAAATACAATTAATATACATTCTGTTCTGTATCTGCTTTTTCATTTTATAATTTTAGAATGATAAATAGCCTTCATATGAATGAATGAAAACTGATTTATTAAGCATTTATGATTTACAAAGTATTTTGCCAAATGCTGGGAATTTAAATGGAAAAGTAAGACATTCCTTGTTCCCAAGGAGTTCAAATAACACTCTAATAGGAGAAGGCAATACATGAAGGAAGTTTCAGCAACAAAAAAAATAGAAAAACTCTATGATCTTTAGGGTGTTGTGACAATGTATATGGTCATACCCATTTAATGCTATTTCCTATGATAATTTCTGATGTTAAGCCATTTCACAGTGCTAATGACTTGAGAGAGAAATTTATTTTCTGGATCTTCAATAGCTGTATAGTTGCTGAGAAGATAGGAGTTGTAGTAACTTCAGAAGCAATTGCCAAGCCATGTTTGCACATATGTCATTCCTTGAATGATGATTTCAGGAACTTGGCAGGTAGTAGAGAGTCTATGAGACCTTCCCCTCCACCCCCATGTTCTTGAATTCAGTGTTTTAGGCTATCTTCATCATGGTTTAAAGGGATATGGTGGTATATTCTGCTACATGCCACCTTTGGGCTCTCTCTCAGGCCACCTTGTTTCCTCAGATAGGCTGACTTGCCTGCTTTGTGTGTGGCAGTAGACATATTTGTAAAAAGAGTACATGCATCAACCAAAAAGATTCAGACAGATACATAAAGATTATGACATAATGCTTTAATATACACTTTGAAAAAGGAATAGAAGAAATTATTTTATTGAATAACATTTTATCATTAATTATCCTTCTTAAATAAGAAATTTAATACTCTAGAAAACTAATCAATCATAAAATGTTTTCTCAAATTGTAAATTATTTCCATGATAAGATATCAGTAGGTTCTATGACCTTTTTTTATTTGGCATAAGAATAAAAAGGCATAAGAGAAGATCATATTTATAATTGAACTGATCAGTACACATAAGACTGAAATGTCTCAATTTCAGTGAACCCCTTAACTCCATTGTTCTACAGAGTAAAACTTGCTTCTCTGTTCTCTTGGTCATACCTGGTTTCCTAGTCATTCTAGCTTCTAGAAATGATCAGGATGGCCTGCAATGAAGGGCAGGAAGACTAGAAAATACTTAGCAAAGTTAGGGATTCCAAATGCAGTCGTAAATGTACACTTAGGGAAGACATATTAATGAGAATCCAAATGAAACAGACAACTTAAAAATAGTATAAATCCTAAAACAGTAACATCTGCTGGAGAAAGGTAAAAGGAAGGAAGCATTTATTGAAGCATGCCTCAAGAAGAGCTGAGTGTTACCTAAATGGAGTCTTGAATTAAAATTGTTCTCTAATAGAGAATTCTGGTGTAACAAGTCATCATATAGGACTCAAATGGGTTCTGGACTTATAAATTTAATTTGTTACTCAAAATATGCAAAACCTGGTTTTTTATTTTTGCTTTTCTTCAACACTTTTACTCATGTAGAATATACTCACATCAGACAAGACCATAACCAAGTTTTCATTCCAAAATAAAATGGATCCATTTCCCCTGGAAAATGCATGTTCCTTGCAAATGTGCCTTCTAAGTAGTTCATTTGAGAAAAGAAAAGGGAAAAATCTATAAGAAAACTTTACCCCTTCCTTTAAATAATAAACTCACAGGAATTAGAGGGAGAATAGAACCTTCATAATTATTTAACCCACCTAAAGTGAAGTCCAGAGTGGGAAATTACTTCCTGAAAATCACATAAGTAATAATGAATGATGCTAGGATTTGAACTTACAACCTCCAACTCCACTGCCGGTGCTTTTTCTATTAAAACTTTCCCTTGAATCCCATTCCAAAAGGCCCAAAGTATCATGTTCCCTTCCTGGATATTTCTATTTTCTATCAAAATTTAATTTGAAAGTAATAATAAACATATTCCACTGATGCCTACCATGATGGAAAGATAAAGTATACATGTTCCTTGAAACCAAATGTCCATTAACCTCACTGAGCATCTTCTTTTTTTTTTTAATAATTTTTTATTTTTAGAAAAATTTTCCATGGTTACATAACTCATGTTTTTACTTTCCCCTTCACCCCCTCAACTTCCCACCCCCCTCTGCTGTAGATAATTCGCATTTCCACTGGTTTTATTATGTGTGGTCAGTCAAGACTTATTTACACATTATTGATAGTTTCATGGGAGTGGTCTTTTCAGGTCTACATCCCCAATCATGTCCTCATCAACCCAAGTGTCCAAGCCGTTGTTTTTCTTGCATGTTTCTACTCCTGTAGTTCTTCCTCTGAATGTGGGTAGTGTTCCTTTCCATAAATCCCTCAGAATTGTCTTGGGTCATTGCATTGCTGCTAGTACAGACGTCCATTACATTCGATTTTACCACAGTATATCAGTCTCTGTGTACAATATTCTTCTGGCTCTGCTCCTTTCACTCTGCATCAATTCCTGGAGGTCTTTCCAGTTCACATGGAATTCCTCCACTTTATTATTCCTTTGAGCACAATAGTATTCCATCACCAACATATACCACAATTTGTTCAGCCATTCCCCAATTAGACATTAATATGTCCTGTAATTGCAGAATAATGGCTCTCTAAAATGAGTTTTTCCATAAATTTAGTGGAAATGCTAGAATGTAGAGTTTAGATTATTATAATTGTCTGCAGGGTTTTTTAAAGCTAATAAATTGAGTTTGATTTTAAGTATGTTAGGGAGAAAAAAGGATTTGAATGAAAATGTTCTTGTACTTTGTTCCCTTAAAAGGTGAAAAACAACTAAGCACATGGTATCAACAAAGAAAATGACATGACATAATTATTAACAAAACTGGGAATATTTAGACAAAATACTATTTTAAGAATCAGAACTATCTACCTGCTAAGCCAACACACCTGAAACTTGGCTTATTTGTAAGTCATTAGCTTTGATGTTTCTAAATACTCAATAAACTTTCAAGAATGACATCACAAATACTAATTTAAGTAAGACTAGCCATCTTAGAGTAATAAGGAAGTCAACACATCAATACAGAAAGACCAGAGTTCCTTAGAAATGGACCTTTTGGATTTTAGCATGTTTAGGGAGAACTTTTACAAGCTATTTTGGCCTTGGCCACAACATAGCGGAGTGACTGGGCCAAAGCAAGGCATTCATCTTGTTACTCTATCTGTGTGTGTGTGTGTGTGTGAGAGAGAGAGAGAGAGAGAGAGAGAGAGAGAGAGAGAGAGAGAAAGGACAGGATCCCATTACCCACCAAATAAAGCCCAAATTCCTTAATTTAGCAATGAAACCCTTTCACTATCTAATCCAATCCTTTTCCCATTCTATTTCCTGATACTTCCATATATAAATCCTACATTTCAAAGGCAATTACCCACGAACACTAGAATTGACTTGTAGTTACCACTGCATCTTTGGTCACATCATTCTCTATGCCTAAGATGTCTTCTAATTGTCTTACCATACCAACTCTCAAAATATTTCCTTCATTACCCAGCTTAAGTACTTCTTCCATTAAGCCTTCTTTGACTGCTATATCTCACATCTTTTTTTAAAAGTTTTTTTCGGCTAGCTATAAGCAATGAATGAATTAATATTTATTGATTATTTTCCTCATACAAGTGGATTAATGTCCTAAACCTTTGGGAATTTAAGGGGAGACAGAAAAAAATATAATTCAGATCACTCCCTCAGAAAATTTCCTACCTCCTCAGGGCAACTGAATTTGAGCAGTTGTTGGAATGCCTATGGATACTCAAGCAGTTAAATCTATCTACCATTTCCTCAACTTAGAAGGTCCCTTCAATTATCTAGATTATAATCTATCCATACCCACTCATTCTGCAAATTCTCATTCATGTCTTACCATACTTACACCATGAGTGAAAATAGTGGATGTTGAACTTTATCTCATACTATATTATAAAGTGGTAACCATTAAAACAATCTGGTACCAGCTAAAAAATTCTGATAGATCAATGGAATAGATTAGACATTCAAAATGCAGTATAAATGATTACAGTAACCTAATGTTTGACAAGCCCAAAAATCCAAGCTTTTGAAAGAACTCACTATTTACCAAAAAATGCTAGCAAAACTAGAAACCAGAAGGAAAAGACCAACACTATTCCATAGAGCAAGGTAGAGTCAAAATCGAAACATGATTTAGAAATAAAGGGTGACACAATAAATAAATTAGTAAAGTACAATATAGTTTACCTGTCAGAACTAGAGATAAAGTTAGAATTCTAGACAAGGAATCTAGAAGCTCCCAAACTTATAGCCTAGAAAGATTTAATGACCCCCAGTTTACTTAGTTTAAAGCCTCAGGTTTGACCTTGTCACATGAGAGTTCCTCCTTGAAGGAGAGTCCAACTTCACTAATCTCAGACTAACAATAAGATCTTATTTTAAGCTTGAGTGGGGATGATCATTCCTATCAGGGCCAAGCCCAAGCCAAGTGACTCTTTAGAGCAGTAGGTAGTGCATCACTCTTGAAAGCTAAAGGTTCCAAGTTTGATCCTTGGAAGGAGGGTGTGATATACTGAGAGAGGCTTCTGGAGACAAGAAGAGTCACTTCAGAATTTATGCCAAAATAAGACATAAAGAACAGTACGAGATAAAATAGTTAACTTTGACTACATTAAATTAAAAAGGTTTTGCACAAACAACATTGATGCAACCAAAATTAAAAGGCATAAAACAAACTGGGGAAAATATCCTTATAGCAAATGTCTCTGCCAAAGGCTTCATTATATAGAGAACTGTGTCAAATATATATGAATATAAAACTTTCACAATTGATAGTCAGGATATAAACAGGTAATTCTCAGATGAAGAAATCAAAATTATCTTTAGTCATATGAAAAAATGCTCCAACTCATTATTAATTAGTGAAATGCAAAGTAAAACAATTTTGAGATACTCTCATACCTATCAGACTGGCTAACATGGCACAAAAAGAAAATGATAAGTGTTGAATATGATGTGAAAAAATTGAGAAACTTATACACTACTGATGGAGCTATGAACTAATATAACCATTGTAAAGAGTAATATCTAACCATGTCCAAAGGGCTATAGAACTGTGTCTGTTCTTTGACCCAGTGATATCACTACTAGGTTTGTATCCTAAAGAGATTTAAGATGGAGGGAAAGGATATATTTGTACAAAAATATTTTTTGTGGTGGCAAGGAAATAGAAACCGAAAATGTCCATCAATTGGGGAATAGCTAAACACATTGTGGTATATGATGGTAATGAAACACAATTCTGCCATAAGAAATGATAAACAAGATGGCCACAAAAAAATCTGGAAAGATTCATATGAAGTTATGCAAAGTGAAATGAGTGGAACCAGGAGACTATAGTACACAGTAACAGAAACAATGTACAACCAAATGTGAATGACAACTATTATCAGCAATGCAGGAATTCAAGACAACTCCAAGGGAAAAAAGATTATCCACCACCATAGAAGGAGCAGACAGCATCTAAATGCAGACTGAGGGATACTATTCTTCACTTTTTTCCTGCATGAATTTTTCTCTAGTGTAAGCAATGTGTCTTGTTTCACAATGTGATAGACATAGAAATATGTACAGTATGATAACATATGTGCAACCTGTAACATATTATCTGTCTTCTTGTGGAGGGGTAAAGGTGAAGGAAAGACCACAAATTGCAAAATCTCAGAAAATAGTTACCAAAAATTGCACTGACATGTAATCTGGAAAAACATTAAAAAGATTAAAAGATAAAATAATGGAGAGATGTTGTGGTTGCCCACATGTCACTGCTCCTTTTTATCACATGACCATTCTGTCTTATTTTCCTATCATTCCAATTCCTGGTGATAGTTTTTACTCCTGATTTTCCTAGTTCTTTCTTGGTTATATACTACATCTAGCTTGTACTCATTATGTATATCCCCTTTCTCCCATCTTTAACCTCAAGTTCATTACAATTAAATTAGAGAGACAAGGCATGAATATACATGGAAAGCTAAATAAACACATTACAAAGATGTTTGATTTTATCACTATAAACTAATATATTTTCAAGTCCTTGGAAAATAGCAAATAACTTCAACAATGCTGGCTCAAACATTCTCTAGCTGGTGGTCAGTCTCCATATGATGAGCTTCTCTAGGTTAACAATATTCTACAATAGAAATGTTAAGTGTAGGCTCAGCCTTTTTAGTTTAAGAGGAGTTAGCTGGGCTTTCTAACACTGATAGATTTTGGGCACCTGAGATCACCCTCTAAGAGAGGATATCAGAGCATTTTAGTTGAGGAAATTTCCTACTATTAATAGATGTGGATGTCAAAGAATATAGTTAGGGTCATACACTTCCAATGTACATTAGTGAGTCTATCTACACACGGTTTGGTGAGGGAGCAAACACTTCATTTATCTTTGCATTGTTGTTTATGTCAATGGGATCTAATTAGAGGAGCCTGTATTTTTGACATCCACAATAAAAACTATAGAACTTTGGAGAATAGTAGTATAGGCCTTTCACTCCATTTTCTTTAAAATTTTTGCTTATAAACTGACTTCCTATAACTCCAAATAAACAATTTAGTTATAAGGCAGAATAAAAAAGTAAAAGGGAAAAGTGAAGTTAATAGAATCATTCTCATACCTCTCCCCATACACAAATGAATACATTCTTCCACAGACTCGTGTGCTTATGGAGATGAGCTAAAGGTCCCTTCTGCTCCTCCCCTGCCAACAGAAAAGTCATGCCAAAGGTAAAGAATGATTTAGGTTTGAGCAGAATCATAAATAAAAATTATGACACATGGGGCAAATATCATATAGCATTCCCTAGAGTAATCTCTATAAAAGATAACTTCAAATAAAATTTTCTAGACAAAATTTAGTTGGTATAGAAAAGACAAAATACAAAAGGGACAGTCTCTGCACCTTGAGTAATAAAGCCTGAGGAAATCGTGAGAACTACTGGGGAGGGAGTATAGATGAGACACCATGAGGTTTTTCAATAAGAAAAGGAGGGGAAGAATTACAGGTAGGGTTTGACATGGAATAAGAGTGATGAGTGACAGTAGTATTTTTCTGGCAGTGCCCTATTTTAACTAATTATTCTTATTAATAGTCTCTCATTAGATCTATATTTGAAGTTTTTCCATTTTGGTAGAATCTGCCAGAGATTCCCCTAAAATAATCTTTATACTGTGAATTCCTTGAGACTCAGGACTGTTTTTACTTTTCTTTGTATACACAGAACTTGGTACACACAGTGCCTGGTACATAATAGATGCTTAATATGTGTTAATTGAACTCCCATCCAATTCTCTGGAAAACTATGTGGTGTGGCCTTGGGACTGGATGAGATGGGATGGCATGGATCATTATAGGATCATCCTTGGGGACAGACTGCAAAATAACTTTGCCTCCATAGTAAACTTAGTACTGGACCTCCCCAAGTCACTATCTACATTCTAATCTGTCCACCTTTTCTTTTAAGATCTCATAATTTTCCTCTATTGTAATGCATTGAAAAGAAGAAATAAAGAGAGAAAACAAGCATTTAACAAGTTTCCACTATGTGCCAGGCATTGTACTATACAAATATGATTATATTTGACACATAGAACTGAGGGATAAGAGTTATGATTATCCCCATTGTACAGTTGAGGAAACTGAAACAGAGGCTTAGTGATTAGCCCTGAGTGACACAGATAGTTAGTGTCTGAGGCTGAATCAGAACTCAAATCTTCCTGAATCAATGACCATTGCTCTGTCCACTGTTCCTTCAAAAGAGAAGAGGTGCTTTGTAATAACCCTTTTTAACTGCCGAAACAAATTTAAATATGACTTGCCAATAATTTGTCATAGTGAATCTGCCTAATATGCTGATTTCCCCTCATTTTCTCCTGACCTTATAAGGATATTAGTTAAGAAATTTAGTTGTTAGATTGTCCTCTGTTGTTTTTGTCTAGGGGCGAGCCCATCTTCTGTTTCTGTCATATAAGTTATGATACTTCTTTTTCATGATCTTTAGAGCTCTTCATTGGTTATATTATCATACTCTAGGCACGGCAAATATGTGCTGCTCCATTGCCCTCAGTATCATAGTTCTTATTCTTAAAAAATCATAGTAATCCTGGAGGAATTCCATGTGAACTGGAAAGACCTCCAGAAATTGATACAAAGCAAAAGAAGCAGAAACAGGAGAATATTATACATAGAGACAGACACATTGTGGCACAATTGAATGTAATAGACTTTTCTACTAGCAGCAATGCAATGACCCAGGACAATCCAGAGGAACTTATGAGAAAGAACGCTATCCACATCCAAAGAAAGAACCGTGGAAATAGAAATCCAGAAGAAAAACATATGATCAATCACATAGTTCAATAGGGATGTGATTAGGGTTTTGATGTTAAAAGATCACTCTACTGCAAATATGAATGACATGGAAATAGGTTTTGAACAATGATACATGAATAACCCAGTGGAATTGTTTGTCAGCTCTGGGAGGGGAAGGAAAAAAGAGGGGAGGGGTGGCAAATCATGAATCATGTAACCATGGAAAAATATTCCAAATAAATAAATGAATGAATCATTGTTCTCCATGTCTCTGAATCATGACTTTGTTTTCTTTAAAATCTTGAGGTCAGTAAAGAAGTTCTTTAATTTCCCAATTCAATTCAGTCTACTCTCTTTTTCCTATAAAACCAAGTCTATGACACACAGATATGATAATGATTTATGTGGGTTTATTTTATATCATTCCTCTGTTAAAATTATTGATAGTTTCTATTAAACTTTTAGTTGAATCTCTTGGATTTTCTATACATAACATATAATTTGTGAAAAAAATAGTTTTCTTACCTCTTTGCTCAGCATGATACCTTCAATTCACTTCTCTTTTCTTATTGCTATTGCTAGCATTTCTGGTATAATATTAAATAATATCAGTGATAATGTTGTTGTAATCAATTATGTTAGTAGTGTTCCTTATATTAAACCATCCCTACATACCTGATATAAATCATGTTTCATCATAATGTATAATTTATGTCATATATTGTTGTAGTTTCCTGGCTAATATATTATTATTATTTCCTGGCTAATATTCTTGCATCAATATTCATTAACAAATGTGGTTGTGTTTTTTCTATTTTTTCATCCATTTAATTTTATATTTCTCCTGGCCTATTTCTTAATTTCAGCCTTCAATGCCTTATCGATGTTAACTATTTCAGTTTATTCCCCTCTAAATGGTGAAGAAGTCTCTAACACAGCTATCAGAATTGGAGAAAAAGACTCTTGAATTCAGTGCCTGTATACTGTCACATATATTATATTTGCTGATTGTTTGCTTTAAGATTTAATTTTTTTTTAAGTTTACATATCAATTTAATCTATAATGTTCTGTTACACTACATCACTTTCTATTACTGTGTTTTGGCTATTAGCTATATATTCCATTGTACTCTCTTTATTTGCACTCTCCTATGCTTGGACTGGAGAAAATATCATTTTAAAAGTCCATAAATGAGTTGGACAAAACTTGTATTAGTAACCCTTGGGGGAATTGATGTGCTCTTATGAATTTGGGAATTTTAGTACTTCTTTGAATGTGCATTACCTGCTGTACTGCTGTTTTAAAAAGCTGGTACTTGATAAAAATTACCTACATTCACACTGTGGATCATGACCAAATTAAAAAGGAAATGGATCTTATTTTGTGGTAAGAAACCTTTGTGTTATGCTTCTGCCTTGCTAACACAGTGTGTCACTGATTGTAAACTAAATATATATATATATATATATATATATTTAGTATTGTATATATATATTTAGTATTGTATATATATATATACAATAATAAAGTTATATATATATATATATAACTTTATTATTGTTTTTCCTTGTATGTGCAATAGAGTATTTGAGTTTTCTTTTTTCTCTTATTTTTTGTACTTGAAGCACATATTACCAGTATTAACTATTTCTTGATCTTGCACTAGGATAAGTTTAAAATGTCCATTAGCCCTAATGTCAATGCATACCCAAAAGTTTTATACTATGGAAACCTGCCATTGATTGTTAAATATTATGGGACTTTGATTAATAATTGTATCTGTTTCCAGGAGAAGGGATCACTAAAGCACCACTGCACAAAGTTAACCCGCATGGTGCCTAGGAGCACAAAGTCAAGGAGATCAACCAATCCTGGTGGGATTGATGAGATTCTGCACCAAGACAGGGAACTTGAGCTTATTTTGAGGTTCAAGGAAGACGCTGTTTGCAAAGTCAGACACAAGATTCCCTCATGCCAGATCCAGACTTCTACCAAGTATTCCAGTTTGGCTGCCATTTTGGCTGTGCTATCCTTGAGAAGAAAGATAAAAATCACACCATGGAATGCTATTTCCTATCTGCTTCAAAATCTAGTCCCTTTTTTATCTTTCATAGTGTGGCAATTTTCTGTAGTCCTGGCTGCTGTACAAAATTGCTACTACAAGCTTATGAGACATGAATCCCTTTAATTGGGCCCTGATTCAAGGACCTGTTATAGCCTTATTTTTCTTTACTTTAGTATTTTTACTCATGAAACATTGATATTTTATGTTTTATCCAGAAGTTACTTTTTCTCCTTTATTTGGGTTTTTTTGGGAGGTTTTTTGTTTGTTTTATTTTCTTTTTGCAATTGATTCATATACTTCATAACTCAGCCATGTATCTCTGGGTGATCCATGTATTTGTCAATACCCTCATCATGGGGAATTGTATTATTATCCTATAATGCAAAGTTTAAATTCTTGTTTGAGAGTAATTTTAGGATAAGAAACTTGTTATCTCCCCAAGTCAAGAAAGTGAACTGTTTGGAGAAGGTGCCACAAATAAGCCTACAGAAACCATGCGCTGCACCAAAAGATCCAAAATGAGCTTTGGGATGTAATGAAACTGAACTGAGGGGAGGGTTTGAAACACATTTATTTTGAATGTAACTCTTATGCCAAAGGGGACTGCCTACTAATTGGCTTTCTATCAATGGGCCTAGAAATTACTGGTTTTGTTCTCTTTTTCTTTTATTTCCCTCTTATCCCCAAATTATTGTAATATCCCCTTAGAAAATGTAATATTGTATGTACCTCTAGTTAAAGATCTTTAGAGATATAAGTTGGTTATGTATACTGATTCCATTGGAAAATTAGGCATGTAAATCTGGTAGATTTCTACATGCTCATTTTCCATTGGAATCATAGGGAGGATTGTGTAATTAGAATATCTGCTCAAGACTCCAATTCCCAGCATCCTACTTTCATTCTCATGTTACGTTCTTATGTTTTTGGAGATAAAGTTTGTGTGTAATTCTGCCCCTCTCTCTTTTTCACATGAACACGACTTGGGAAAACTTCTCTTTATTCAGGCTTTTGCTTTTTGTCTTTTATTTCTTTTACTTCAATTGATTATTAATAAATTTTATAAAATATAATACTTGGAGTTATTTGGATATTAATGTAAATCTTACACATCTCCAGACCTGACTCTTAATCTAATGAGCCAACCAATTGCCACCTTTATTGCATATTTATAACAAATCATATGCATTATTGTAACATCATATATTATACATAAAATATATACTATGTTTTTAAAAAACTCTGACTTTTCCATAATCTATCTGTACTTTGTATCATATCTATATGTGCTGATAGACAAATTCATAAGGATGTCCATCCAAACAGACATTGAAATCTAAGCAATAGGTATATTTTGTCCAATTTTTCTTTTCTATGTGAAAGACTCCTTTGAATGATCACCAGTCTCTTCCAGTTGTCTGCAGTATTCAGTGACTTAAAATAATAGATTAAATTTTATCCACCAGTTGGAGCATCTATATGACCTTACTCATGACTGAATGGAAAAATTAATGACAATAGTGTATAAGACAATTTAAGAGATCATAAAATTAAAGCTGGAAGTGAAAGAAAACTTGCCAAATGAAAAATTCATCAAGTAAATGCTATGCTTTTAGAGAAGGAAGGCATCACTGAAAGCTAGAATGGTCAAATAAAGCAGCATAAAGAAGGAAGGACATTAGCTGAATGTGGATTGAACAAGAGGAAACACAAGATTTGAGAGTTGAAAAAGACCTTGATGGCTATCTGGTCCAATTCATATCCCTAATCCAACATTGCTGATAAGTGATGATTCAGCCTCTGCTCCAAGACTTCCAATTAGTGAAGGAAGGAGGAGGATATTTTCTGTGCAAGAAACAAGTTTCCTAACTGTCTAACTTAACTCCTTTGAGCTACTGAGAACATTTCAAACTACCAACAACATATGGTGCCATGTCCCCTTCTAGATAATTATCTTTCTAAGTTAGCCCAAAGATCTTTCAAATCTTTCTGCTGAAATCTAAGTTGCAAAAGGAAAATTGCCTCACAAAACAATATGAAACTTTCTCAGTGACAACATATTATTACAACCTATCATGCTTTGTTACATAAACCCAATAAACATTATTCTGATGCCTATTCTGTTCAGAAACCTTTTATTTGAGGCTGTCAGCACATTTCATGCATACTAATTAAGCATCACAACAGTTCATATTGAATATAGAATTAGCTTCATTTTTTTAAACGGATAAAATGAGCTCCAAAAAGGTTAATAACTGACTTTTCTAGTCACACTATGAATTGGTAATTTGACTAGGAATTGAGGAGTTGAACATTCTCTCGCTTGCCTTTGCTCAAAGGCCCAAAATAGACACAATTGATTGTTAAGATTACTATGCCTCTGAGTCACAAGCCCATATTTGTCAGGAAACATTTTAGCACTCTTCAGCTGTTCCTGGATTTCTCAGCCTTTCAACACATTAATAAGTATTAGTTGGTGATGGTCTCTATGAGCATCACTATCTGTGCTGTCTCAACCTAATACTCCACTTTAAATATGATGAATATGTAAATTGCATTCTATAATTATCTTCCAAAACTCCTTGGGGATATGGACAATGTACTCTTATATTTCCAAAATTTACTTTTTTTTCTAGCTGAGAAGGTCAAAATCCTTTTTCTTTTTTTTCTGTAGTTTTGTCCATTTCAGATAGAGGGATTATATTTATTCCTTCTCTACACACAATTCAAGGAACATTTCCACTGTTGCCAGGAAAAATAAATTACAATGTTAAGCTATAAATCTATAAGTTAAAGGTTCACCTTCTCTTCAACATTATTTAAAAAGAAAAATATCTGTATTCTAGCTAAGCAAAGATACCAAGTCCTGGATCTGCTCCTTGCTATTAAACTCAGCAACCTATTTGTGGAATGCATAGAGGTAACTTTGATTTTTCTCTCCTGGACGGATATGAGATTTTGAGTCTTAGGGCATAGGCTGCTCATCCTGGGGCAGGCTGAAGCTAATAATTTCCATTTTATTTTCTCTAGAATTTTTCTAATTGCTTAATGAGATGACATTATTTTATTATGTAGCCAATTATGGTACATGGAGTATGGTTTTAGAATTTTATTTGATATTATGATGATTAAATTTTCTGCATTAATTTGTGAAGTTCAGTTACTTTCCAGGAATAAAAGGTATCTTTTTTTCTCCAGTAATCCAACAATTTCCACCACAGTTCATTTCCTAAGCATAAAATAACATCTTATTAATGTGTATTGCTTACGATGTATAAATTGTTGGTCAAGTAATTTTATTTGACATATTTAGTTTAAAGAAATATTATTTGGCAAATAAGAAATTAAACAGATTTGGAAACTTTTTTTCCATATCAAACATAGTTATGAGCCAAAGTTTGCAACAGGGTTCAGTGTATAAAAGTCAGATAAAGAATACAAAAGTATTCTCGGAGAGAAGAGTCTCTCTCATCAAAGAATTAAGACATTAGCATAAGGAATAATAAGAGTAGGTCAAGGATGTAACTATAAACAGTTAGTCAACCAACCAATCAATAAGCATTTATCGAACACCTACTCTGTCAAAGTGACTGTGCCAAACCCCAAGGATACAAAAGTTAGGAAGCTTACATCCTCTCAAGGGAGGTAACTTACAAGAGCACTTGCAAAGATAATGGAAATTTTACTTCTTCTCAATTTAAGAAGAGAGGAGGCTAACAGAGCAAAACTTATGGGATTTCTCCCAGTATAGAGGGAGTTTTGAGGATCTCTTAAAAGAAGAAGACTGTGATCAGCTGTGAATAACTTAACCATTATCAGCAATGCACAGATCTAAGAAAACTCCAATGGACTCATGACAAAAAAAGACTATCCACCACCCTAAAAGGAACTGTAGAAGTCTGAATGCAGATTGAAGCACGCCTTTTTTCATTTTTTCATTCTCTCCTTTTATATTGCTCTAGCATAAGTGATATGTGTCTTCTTTTACAACATGATAAACATAGAAATATATTATATATAAAAAGACATATATAACCTATATCATATTACCTATTGTCTTGGGGAGGGGAAGGATGGGAAAGAGGGAGAGAAAATGGATCACAAAATATCAGAAAGGGAATAAAGTGATGATCCCTCACCTATCACAGGAGTTACATTCCAGAGACCCCCAGAAGAGGTGAAAATCTACAAAGTAGCAGTGTTATATTTATTATTTATATATATTTTAAGGCTTCCTAAACCCTTCCCACTCCCCTATAAACCTTTTCTGATACTTATTAACCTTTCCCACACTCTTATAAACACTGAGCCAATCAGTGCCCAGGATATAGAACACAGCACTGTGTTTGGTCACCAATAGCCAATAGAGTGCCATGTACAATCTCACGTCAAACTTGCGCAAGCAGTAATAGCATATTGCATTTCCATTGTGTACAGTACGGTATTCATCTGCAAAATCCCACAATAGAGTGAAAACTCCTCACTACATAATTAGATTTTTTTTAAATCCATGATACAGAGAAGCCATGATAAGTGAATCACAATATAGCAAGGGACAAATTGTAGGTACTCACTTTAGTATCTAGTCAGTCAACTGTTGTCCTTCAGACTTGAAGAGGATCAAAGTGGCATCACTGCTGATGTCCTTTAACTCATGGTTAAATCAGATTTAAGAGAGCCAGAGTTCCACAAAGTCATCTCTTTACTCTCTCTTCCAGTCATCAAAGTCCAGTGGCAAAACAAACGTCAAGATGACTGGGGAGTGGCTTAGAGTGCAGTTGATGATAGTTTCTTTGAGCTTTCACCAAGCTCTAAAAACTCCACAGTGCCTGCTTCTACCACCTTCATGGTCATTGAAACAAATTGTTTTCATCTGCCCCTTCAGCCGGAGGAAGGCTCACATGCTTAGGGTAGACACTATTATAATTCAAGAACTGGTTTGAAATCTGTTGGCTACCCTCAACCTAGTTTTCTAGCTGACCAACAATGCTTATTTCCATCCTTTTCTCTCCAAGAATACTATCACAACACTAACCCAAAGACATAATACCTCTAAAGGATATAATTCAAATTTCTCAGTCAAACATAGGCCCACAAAAATCAATTTTCCAAACTTCATTCATTTTAACTTTCTTCAAACTTTCAGCCAAACTGTGCTAACTATTCCCAGAACAATATGCTCTCCTGGATTACTATGTACTTCTTTAAAGCAAATTCCACAACAAGAATTCATTACCTCACTATTGTACTGAAAGGAATGATGAACTGGAGGATTTCCATATGAACTAAAAGACCTCCAGGAATTGATACAGAGCGAAAGGAGCAGAAGCAGGACAACATTGTACACAGAGACTGATATATCATGGCAAAATAGAATGTAATAGACTTTTCTACTAGCAGCAATGGACAATTTTGTGGGATGAGAAAGAACACTATCTACAGCCAGAGAAAGAACTGTGGGAGTAGAAATGCAGAAGAGAAACATATGATTAATCACGTGGTTCAGTGAGGACATGATTGGGGTTGGGACATTAAAAGATCACTCTATTTCAAGTATGAATAATATGGAAATAAGTTTTGAAAAATGATACATGTATAAGCCACTGGAATTGCTTGTCAGCTCCAAGATGGAGAAGGGAAGAAGAGTGGAAAAAATCATGAATCATGTAACCATGGAAAAATATTCTAAATAAATAAATATTTTAAAATAGAATTCATTACGTTTTAAATTTTGCTTTTTAGCATCCTTAAATTCTCTTTCCCTTTAAGGGTTAAGTCCAATGTTCAGCCAGCATAAATTTCCATGATGTCCCCTTTGATCTTTGTCTCTTCAAAAATTACCTGTACTTTGTTTCTCTCTCTTTTGTCTCTGTACTCACACATTAATACTTATCACTACATTTCTCCAGTCAGTTAATAAGTATTTATCATAGCACTTACTAGGTGCTTGCCTCTGTGCGAAGTGCTAAAAATACAAAGAAATGCAAAAAGAGAATCTCTGCCTTCAGTGAGTTTACACTATTGGGAGAGACAACATATAAATAACAAATTGCATACAAGATTTACACAAAAATGGAAAGCATTCTGAGATTGGAAGATATTATTAGTAGCTTGGAGGGAGCCAGGAAAAACCTTCTGAAAAAGGCAAGATTTGATAGGAAGGATTTTTTGGGGTGCATTTGTTTGTTGTTTTAATCCTTAACTTCTTTCTTAGAAGTGATATTAGTTCCAAAGCAGAACAGTAAGGGCTGGGCAGTTGAGTTTAAGTGACTTGCCGAAGGGTCACACAGGTAGGAAGTATCTGAGGACAAGACATTTCCTTCTTCAGGCCTAGTGCTCCAGCCACTAAGCCACCTTGCCCCTTGACATTAGATTTATGAAATTCTAAATTTAACTTTGTCCCATGAGAACTTGCCTTCCAGAAAAATTCCTTTTTGGGGGCAGCTGGGTGGCTCAGTAGATTGAGAGCCAGGCCTAGAGATGGAAGGTTCTAGGTTCAAATCTGATCTAAAACACTTCCTAGCTGTGTGTCCCTGGACAAGTCACTTAACCCCAATTGCCTAGCCCTTGTCACTCTTCTGCCTTTGAATCAATATGCAGTATTGATTTTAAGACCAAAGGTAATGGTTTAAAAAAGAAAGAAAGAAAAATTCCTTTTCATACAGAGGCTGGTTCATCTGTCCCTAGTCTTTCTAGGGTGGCAGCTAGGTGACTCAGTTGATAGAGAGTCAGGCCTAAAGTCAAGAAGACTAATTGAGTTTGAATATGACTTCAGATACTTCCTGGCTCTGTAACCCTGAACAAGTCACTTAAACATGTTTTTTTTAATTTAAACATTTATTAATATTCATTTTTAACATGGTTACATGATTCATGCTCCTACTTTCCCCTCTACCCCCCGCACTCCCCCCACCCATGGCCAATGCACATTTCCACTGGTTTTGTCATGTGTCCTTGATCAAGACCTATTTCCAAATTGTTGTTACTTGCATTGGTGTGGTAGTTTCCAGTCCACATCCTTAATCATGTCCACCCGGACCCATGCGTTCAAACAGTTGTTTTTCTTATATGTTTCTTCTCCCGCAGTCCTTCCTCTGAATGTGGGTAGCATCTTTACCATAAATCCCTCAGAGCTGTCCTGGGTCTTTGCATTGCTGCTGGTACAGAAGCCCATTACATTCGATTTTACCACAGTATATCAGTCTCTGTGTACAATGTTCTTCTGGCTCTGCTCCTTTCTCTTTGCATCACTTCCTGGAGGTCTCTCCAGTTCACCTGGAGCTCCTCCAGTTTATTATTCCTTTTAGCACAATAGTATTCCATCACCCGCATATACCACAGTTTATTCAGCCATTCCCCAATTGAAGGACATACCCTCATTTTCCAGTTTGTTGCCACCGCAAAAAGCGTAGCTATAAATATTTTCGTACAAGTCTGTTTATCTATGATCTCTTTGGGGTACAAACCCAACAATGGTATGGCTGGATCAAAGGGCAGGCATTCTTTTATAGCCCTTTGAGCATGATTCCAAATTGCCAGCCAGAATGGCTGAATCAGTTCACAACTCCACCAGCAATGCATCAATGTGCCAATTTTGCCACATCCCCTCCAACATTCATTACTCTCCCCTTCTTTCATTTTAGCCAATCTGCTAGGTGTGAGGTGATACCTCAGAGTTGTTTTGATTTGCATTTCTCTAGTTATTAGTGATTTGGAACACTTTCTCATGTGCTTATTGATACTTTTGATTTCTTTTCCTGAAAATTGCCTATTCATGTCTCTTGCCCATTTATCAATTGGGGAATGGCTTGATTTTTTATACAATTGCTTTAACTCCTTGTATATTTGAGTAATTAGACCCCTGTCAGAGTTTTTGTTATAAAGATTTTTTCCCAATTTGTTGTTTCTCTTCTGATTTTGACTACATTGTTTTTGTTTGTACAAAAACTTTTTAGTTTAATATAATCAAAACCATTAAATTTATATTTTGTAATTTTCTCTAACTCTTGCTTGGTTTTAAAGTCTTTCCTTTCCCAGAGATCTGACAAGTATACTATTCTGTGTTCACTTAACTTATTTATAGTTTCCCTCTTTATATTCAAGTCATTCACCCATTCTGAATTTATCTTGGTGTAGGGTGTGAGATGTTGATCTAGACCTAATCTCTCCCATATTGTTTTCCAAATTTCCCAGCAGTTTTTGTCAAATAGTGGATTCATGTCCCAAAAGTTGGGCTCTTTGGGTTTATCATACACTGTCTTGCTGATGTCATTTACCCCAAGTCTATTCCACTGATCCTCCTCTCTATCTCTTAGCCAGTACCATATTGTTTTGATGACTGCTGCTTTATACTATAGTTTAATATCTGGTACTGCTAGATATTCCTTCACATTTTTTTCATTATTTCCCTTGATATTCTTGATCTTTTGTTATTCCAAATGAAATTTGTTATAGTTTTTTCTAATTCAGTAAAGAAGTTATTTGGTAGCTTGATAGGTATGGCACTAAATAGGTAAATTAATTTGGGTAGAATTGTCATTTTTATTATGTTAGCTCGTCCTACCCATGAGCAATCAATGGCTTTCCAATTGTTTAGATCCAGTTTTATTTGTTTGGAAAGTGTTTTGTAGTTGTTTTCATATAATTGCTGTGTTTGTTTTGGTAGATAGATTCCTAAGTATTTTATATTGTCTAGGGTGACTTTACATGGTGTTTCTCTTTCTACTTCTTGCTGCTCTAATGTGTTGGAAATGTATAGAAATTCTGATGATTTATGTGCATTTATTTTGTATCCTGCCACTTTGCTAAAGTTGTTGATTATTTCTACAAGCTTCTTAGTTGATTTTCTAGGATTTTTTAAGTATACCATCATATCATCTGCAAAGAGTGATAACTTAGTCTCCTCCTTGCCTATTTTGATACCTTCAATTTCTTTTTCTTCTCTAATTGTAACTGCTAGTGTTTCTAGTACAATGTTAAATAATAGAGGTGACAATGGACATCCTTGTTTTACTCCTGATCTTATTGGGAAGGCTTCTAATTTATCCCCATTGCATATGATGTTTGTTGATGGTTTTAGGTATATACTGTTTATTATTTTTAGGAAAGGTCCCTCTATACCTATACTTTTCAGTGTTTTCAATAGGAATGGATGTTGTATTTTCTCAAAGGCTTTTTCAGCATCTATTGAGATGATCATGTGATTTTTGTTTATTAGACTGTTGATATGGTCAATTATATGGATGGTTTTCCTAATGTTGAACCATCCTTGCATTCCTGGAATAAATCCCACCTGATCATTATAGATGATACTCTTGATCACTTGCTGGAGTCTCTTTGCTAGTATTCTATTTAAGATTTTTGCATCTATGTTCATTAGGGAGATTTGTCTATAGTTTTCTTTCTCTGTTTTTGATGTCCCTGGCTTTGGAATCAGTACCATATTTGTGTCATAAAAGGAATTTGTAGGACTCCTTCTTTGCTTATCATATCAAATAATTTGTATAGTATTGGGATTAGTTGCTCTTTGAATGTCTGATAGAATTCACTTGTGAATCCATCAGGCCCTGGCAATTTTTTCTTAGGGAGTTCTTTGATGGCTTGTTCAATTTCCCCTTCTGATATGGGATTATTTAGGTATTCTATTTCTTCTGTTGTTAATCTAGGCAGTTTATATTTTTGTAAATATTCATCCATATCTCCTAAATTGTTATATTTATTGCCATATAATTGGGCAAAATAGTTTTTAATGATTGCCTTAATTTCCCCTTCATTAGAGGTGAGGTCTCCCTTTTCATCTTTGATACTATCAATTTGGTTTTCTTCTTTCCTTTTTTTTATTAGATTGACCAGTACTTTGTCTATTTTATCTGTTTTTTCAAAATACCAGCTTCTAGTCTTATTTATTAATTCAATAGTTCTTTTACTTTCGATTTTATTAATTTCTCCCTTGGTTTTTAGTATTTCTAATTTAGTTTTCATCTGGGGATTTTTAATTTGCTCGCTTTCTAATTTTTTGAGTTGCATGTCCAATTCATTAATCTCTGCCCTCCTTAATTTGTTAATATATGCACTCAAGGTCATAAATTTCCCCCTGAGTACTGCCTTGGCCGCATCCCACAGAGTTTGGTAGGATGTCTCATCATTGTCATTTTCTTCAATGAAATTGTTGATTGTTTCTATGATTCCTTCTTTGACAAATTGGTTTTGGAGAATCATATTATTTAATTTCCAATTAGTTTTTGATTTTCCTGTCTAGGTGCCCTTACTAATTATTATTTTTATTGCATAATGATCTGAGAAGGTTACATTTATTATATCTGCTCTTTTGCATTTGTTTGCAATGATTCTATGCCCTATAACATGGTCAATCTTTGTGAATGTGCCATGTGCAGCTGAAAAGAAGGTGTATTCCATTTTGTCCCTATTTATTTTTCTCCACATATCAATTAAATCTAATTTTTCTAGGACTTCATTCACCTCTCTTACCTCTTTCTTATTTATTTTTCAGTTTGATTTATCTAGATCTGACAGAGGAATATTTAGATCTCCCACTAGTATGGTTTTACTATCTATTTCCTTCTTGAACTCTGCCAGTTTCTCCTTTATGAATTTGGATGCTATGCCACTTGGTGCATATATATTGAGCAGTGTTATTTCCTCATTGTTTATACTGCCTTTAATCAGGATGTAATGACCTTCCCTGTCTTTTTTAATCATATCTATTTTTACTTTAGCTTTGTCAGAAATCATAATAGCCACTCCTGCCTTCTTTTTCTCATTTGACGCCCAAAAGATTTTGCTCAAGCCCTGAACCTTAAACTTGTGTATGTCCACCCGCCTCATATGTGTTTCTCGTAGACAACATATGGTAGGATTTTGGTTTCTAATCCACTCTGCTATTTGCTTCTGTTTTATGGGCGAGTTCATCCCATTCACATTCAGAGTTATAATCATCAGTTGTGCATTTGCTGACATTTTCGTATCCTCCCCTTTTCCTATCCCCTTTTTTTCTTATATTATTTCCTTTTAAACCAGTGGTTTGCTATTAGGCCACTATCCCTTATCCCCTCCCTTGATTAACTTCCCTTTCTACCCCCTCACTTATTTCCCCCCATTTTTGTTTTTAAAGACCTTATGAATTCCCTCCCCCTTCTTCTCCCCTCCCTTTTTTTTGACCTTCCCACTCCCCTGCTCCCCTTGGTTTATTCCTTCTGACTTTCTCAGAAGGGTTAGATAGGAGTTTTATGTCCCAATGGATAGTATAGCTACTCTTCCCTCTCTGGGTTGATTACACTGAGAGTAAGGTTTGATTATTACCTCTTAATGCTCTCTTCCTCTCCTTCTTATAATAGTATTTGTCCCCTCTCCTTCCCATGCCCTCTTTGTGTGTAATAGAATATCCTATTTTTCTTATTCACTCAGGTTTCTCTTGGTGTCCCCTACTATTCACCCCCTTTTTCCCATCCCCCATGTCATCTTAGATTATTTAGTGTTCCACCCTCACCCTGTGAATTATTCATCTGATTACTAAAATAGTGAATACTATAATAGTGAATAGAGTTCACTACAGAGAATTATACATAACATTTCTCTACATAGGAATACAGATAATTAGATCTTACTAAGGCCCTTAAAAAGGCAAATTTAAAAATTATAAGTTTTCTTTCTTTCCCCTCTGTTTCTTATTTACCTTTTCATGTTTCTCTCGATTTTTGTGTTTGGATATCAAACTTTCCATTTAGCCCTGGTCTTTTCTGTGCAAATACTTGGAATTCTTCAATTTTGTTGAATGCCCATACTTTCCCCTGGAAATATATAGTCAATTTTGATGGGTAGTTGATCCGTGGTTGCAGGCCCAGCTCTCTTACCTTTCTGAATATCGTATTCCAAGCCTTATGGTCTTTTAGCGTGGAGGCTGCCAGATCCTGTGTGATCCTGATTGGTGTTCCTTGATATTTGAATTGTCTCTTTCTGGCTTCTTGTAAGATTTTTTCTTTTACTTGAAAGCTCTTGAATTTCGCAATTATATTTCTGGGCATTTTCTTATCTGGATCGAATGTAGTGTTAAAGACTTTTTTTTTTCTTGTTGTTAATCTTTCTCTTCTGAACTTCCTGAGACTGGGTAGCCATCATTAGCCCAGCAGCTTCTCAGCTTTATCCTCGAGCTCAGGGTCTGTCCAGGGTCTTGTGGCTCCTGAGGTCTGGTTTTTCCCACGGTCAAGCCCCCTGGTGGATCCCCTTGCTTGATCCTCTGCCGGAGGTTCCTTTACCAGTCTCAGGGTGCTGCTTCCACAGGTGTATACCCTTCTGCGCTGGTTCCCCACTCAGGGTTTCAGAGCTTTAGCTTGTGGCTGTGTCTGCCTCCACCCATGCCTCTGCCCGCACCTGAGCTCTGAGCCTGCCTGAGCTCTACTCCCACGCTCTGCGCCCTGAGCCTGTGCTCAGATTTCACGTGCGTTCTTTGGCTTTTTGGAGTCCCAAATCTTGCTGCTCTCAGGAACAGGCCCTGGAGCTGCCAATGACTCGATGGGTGCCCCAAACTTGCTCTATTTCTTTTTAGCTGGCCTCGGCGATATAGGTGCTGTGTGTGGAGGGGGTGGGGGTGGGGTGGTTGCTCAGCCAGAGATTTAGTGAGAGCTGTTTCACCCCTTTATAGCATTAAAATGTCCTGATTCCACATACCTTCCATGCTGCACCCTGTTGTGGGGTTCCTCAGTTCGTCTGGACTTGTTTTTATGTCCCTTGAGGAGTCTTGTGTGTTTTGGTCAGGAGAGGTTAAGAGCTGCTTTTTACTCTGCCGCTATCTTAACCCAGAAACCCACTTAAACATGTTTGTCTCCATTTCCTCATCTGTAAAGTGAGTTGGAGAAGCAAATGTCAAATTACTCCAGTATCTCTGTCAAAAATTAAAAAAACAAAACAAAACAAAACAAAACAAAACAAAACAATAAAACAACCACCAGTTGTGGACACAAAGAGTTAGCTATAACAAATGACTGAACAAGTTCCCCTAGGAACTTGCCATAATGCTACCAAATTTAGTGCAAATATCCATTCACCTTTATCCTTACTATAGCTCAGAACTTCAAAATGCATGTGATCCACTCTTCTCAACCTTTCCCCTGAAGGAATTATAGATGGACACCAATAGACTGAAATGTTTTCTTTTTCTTTTTTTTTCGTCAGATCCTTCTTCTCCTCTCCACACCATGGAAGGCAAAATTTGGCAAAATATATAGATTATGCTTTTCATGTTTCCATTTCTCAGTTCATTCTCTGAAGGTGAATATTAACAAATTATTCTTCAGATATTAAATCTGTAGCTATATAGAATGTTCTCATGGTTCTACTCAATTAATTCTTTGTTATCTCATGTAGTTCTAAGTTTAAAAAATAATCTGCTCATCATTTCTTACAGGATTGTAGTATTCCTTCACAATCACATACAGCAATTTGCTTAACCATTCCCTGATTGATGAACATGCTCTTGATTTCCAGTTCTTTGTCACCATAGGTTTGAATAAAACATTTTATATTTCTAGAGGAAGCATTTCCATCATAACTAGCCCTGGATATTTTCTTCAAACAGGTATGTTATTTTTGTTCCTTCCCCAGCCTCTCTTCCTCCTTATCAATATTTTCCTCCTTTATTATTCTTGTTATTGTTAGACATACATATAAAGAGATACACAGTAGGGTTGAGTAGCAAAAGTCCACATTTTCATTTTTTAATGTATATATTCAAATCTGATAAAAATTGATTCTAATTAACATGAAGACCCAGGCAGCCTTTTTGTCCAGCAACAGACATTTCTGAAGAGCTATATCTCTTTTTCATTTCAATTTATGTGCAAAGAATGTATGTAAGAACAACTCAGTGCACAGAGACAAAAAACAAATTACTTTTTTTTATCATGCTGGCTCCATTCCCCCTCCCTATCCCAATCCCCCAGGATGAATTTTGTCCAGCAGTTCTCTGTTTCTCTTTGTCTACATTGACCTGTGCTCCTATCAAATTCTCTCTGCCACTCTGGGCAATACAGAATGACAGAATGATTGTCACTCTGCCCCACTTCTCCACCCCCACCACTCACAATGTGTTCTCTCTGACCTCCCTGGGGTGACTCTGTGTGATGTTCTGAGCTCTCACCTATGGCTCCTTAGGCCATGGTCCTCCATCTCTCTGTCCTGGTGGTTCAGAGAAACTGCTACTCAGAATTCTGATTCTGGCATACTGTACCATCAGTGCTCCTGAATCTGCCAGTATATTTACTATCCAGAAAAGAAAAACACATGTGGAACTGTCAAATGCCAGAAATAATTGGATAATATCATGTGGGAATAATCTATAGACTTTTATAAACTCAACTTTTTCGAAGGATGGCTGTTTTATTTTCTAGACTCTCTTTTAACCTCCCTTCTGAATACATAATTGCTTATGATCTTCTATGTTGCTTGTAAATACAGAATACTCAATTTTCTATGACTACATCATATATCACAACATAAGATTGTTACTTCTCTTTTCTTCAACAATCTCTCCAAACTCCTCAATTATAACTATTTCCAGAAAAGACTAAGGCAGAATGTAGAGGTCAACGTTTATGTGTATCAATGAAGAGAAATGTTCTGCAATGTTTTCGATTGTGGAGGAGAAATGAAAACTTCATAAATACCCTGTAATAATCCACTACTGATAAGAAACATCCTGGAATAATGGATAAATTTTAGACTTGGCACTGGGAACACCTAGCTCTCAAAAACACTTTAGACTTCCAGGGGGTGGAGCCAAGACGGCAGAATAATCTTCAGCAGCTCTGTACCACCATGAGAATCCTCCCCTACCAAAATTAAAATATAGGCACAAAATGAATACAGGAATGAAAGATCCAACAAAGAGACAGAGTGAAACAATTTTCAAGAAAAGAAAAACACAAAAGTTAGGCAACAGACATCTGGGGCACTGGGTAAGAGGAGAGAAGACCCAGCAAAAAGCTGTAGCAAGGAGAGTTCCGGGTTAAGATGGCGGCAGAGTAAGAAGCAGCTCTTAACCTCTCCTGACCAAAACATACAAAACTCCTCAAGGGGACATAAAAACAAGTCCAGACGAACGGAGGAACCCCACAACAGGGCACAGCGTGGAAGGTACGTGGAATCGAGACATTTCCAGGCTATAAAGGGCTCTCACTCAATCGCGGGCTGAGCAACCGCCCCACCCCCACCCCCTCCACACTCATCTATAGCTCCGAACCCAGCTAAAAAGAAATAGGGCAAGTTTGGGGCACCCATCAAGTCATCAGCAGCTCCGGGACCTGTTCCTGAGAGCAGCTAGACTTAGGACCCCATTAAGTCAAAAAAAGCACGTGAAATCTGAGCGCTCGGGAGCAGGACGCTGGGCGCAGAGTGCCTGCTGAGCAGAGGCGTGGGCGGAGGCAGACACAACCAGGAACTAAAGCCTAAGTGGGGAACCAGTGCAGACGGGTATACGACTGTGGAAGCAGCGCCCTGAGACTTGTAAAGAAACCTCCAGCAGAGGATCAAGCAAGAGGGCCCACCAGGGGGCTTGACCTTGGAAAAAAACCAGAACTCAGACCTCAGGAGCCAATAGATCGCGAACAGACACTGACCGCGAGGATAAAGCTGAGAAGCTGCTGGGCTAATGATGGCTACTCAGCATCAGGAAGTTCAGAAGAGAAAGAATAATAACAAAAAGAAGAAGTCTTTAACACTCGACAGCTTTTACACAGAGAAAATCCAGACAACCTAGCAAACAGAGCATCCAGACCCTCCTCAAATAAGGAAAACTCCTCACAAGCTATGGAAGAGTTCAAAACTGAGATTCTGAGGAAAATGGAAGAGATCTGGCAAGAAAATAACAGTTTAAAAGGTAGAATCTTGCAATTGGAAAGTGAGGCTCAGAAATCAAATGAACTGATAAGCAAATTGAACACCAGAAATGACAAGATTGAAAAGGAATACCAAAAGATTATAGCCGATAACCAGTCCCTAAAGGCTAGAATCGAGCAATTAGAAGCTAATGATCTCTCAAGACAATAAGAACAAATAAAACAAAGTCAAAAGACTGAAAAAATAGAAGGAAATATGAAATATCTCAATGAGAGTGACAGACCAAGAAAACCGGTCTAGAAGAGACAATTTGAGAATAATTGGTCTTCCAGAAAAACCAGAAATTAATAGAAACCTGGACTCCGTACTAAAAGAAATTATTCAGCAAAATTGCCCTGAAGTCCTACAACAAGAGGGCAATATAGACATCGAAAGGATTCATAGAACACCCACCATATTTGACCCAGAGAAGAAATCGGTTAGAAATATTATTGCCAAATTCAAAAGCTTTCAAGCAAAAGAAAAAATCTTACAAGAAGCCAGAAAGAGACAATTCAAATATCAAGGAGCACCAATCAGGATCACACAGGATCTGGCAGCCTCCACACTAAAAGACCGTAAGGCTTGGAATACAATATTCAGAAAGGCAAGAGAGCTGGGCCTGCAACCACGGATCAACTACCCATCAAAACTGACTATATATTTCCATGGGAAAGTATGGACATTCAACAAAATTGAAGAATTCCAGGTATTTGCACAGAAAAGACCAGGGCTGAATGGAAAGTTTGATATCCAAACACAAAAATCGAGAGAAACATGAAAAGGTAAATAAGAAACAGAGGGAAAAGAAAGAAAACTTATAATTTTTAAATTTGCCTTTTTAAGGGCCTCAGTGAGATCTAATTATCTGTATTCCTATGTAGAGAAATGTTATGTTTAATTCTCTGTAGTAAACTCTATTCACTATTATAATATACACTATTATAGTAATCAGAAGAATAATTTACAGGGTGAGGGTGGAACACTAAATAATCTAAGATGGCGTGGGGGATGGGAAAGAGGGGGTAAATAGCAGGGGATACCAAGAGAAAC
>NC_058131.1:396416417-396468642 GCF_016433145.1 Gracilinanus agilis | reverse complement strand
TCTGTCTCTGTCTCTGTCTCTTTCTGTCTCTCTCTGTCTCTCTCTGTCTCTCTCTGTCTCTCTGTTTCTCTCTCTGTTTCTCTCTCTGTTTCTCTCTCTCTCTCTCTCTCTCTCTCTCTCTCTCTCTCTCTCTCTCTCTCTCTCTCTCTCTTTCTCTCTCCCCCTCTCTCTCTTTTCCTTCACTCTTCTTATTTGTAAATAAATTACCATAAAGCCATCTTGACTTGGGTCTTTCATTGGAATTATGAAAATCAATTCCTGGTGACCAAAATTTTAAATATACATTCCAATCATAATTTTTCCCTTTTACATAAAATAAGTATACTCAATTGGGTATAGAATTCTATCTTACCTCACAAGAAGTAGAAAAGGAATAAAACAAGAGAAGAGGGAAGTAATTGAAGGGAGGAGGAGGTGAGGGGGTGACAAAAAGCAAAACAGTGTTGAAGAAGAGCATAGAGAAAAGGAATAGAGCAGGATTTAAAGGGAATAATATGATGGAGGGCAATACACAGTTGGTAATAAAAATGCTGAATGTAAATGTGATGAACTCACCCATTTAATGGAAGTAGATAGCAGAGTGGATTAAAAACAAGACTCCTACTATATTTTGCTTAGAATAAACACATTTGAGGCAGGATGGCACACAGAATCAAGGAAAAAGACTTGAGCAGGATTTATTATGAATCATCTAAAGTAAAAAAAGAAAAAAGCAGGAGTAGCAATCCTGATACTAGACAAAGCTAAAGTAGAAATTGATCTGATTAAAAGAGATAAGGAAGGAAATAACATTCAGTTAAAAAAACTATAAACAATGAAATAATATCAATACTAAACATTTATGCACCAAATGGCATAGCTTCTAGATTTTTAAAGGAAAAATTAAAGGAGCTCAAGGAGGAAATAGATAGTAAAACCAAATTAATGGGGGATATCAACCTTCCCCTTTCAGAACTAGATAAATCAAACTGAAAAAGAAATAAAGGAAGTTAATGAAATGCTAGAAAAATTAGAGTTAATAGATATCTGGAGAAAACTGAATAAAAAAAAAGGAATATACCTTTTTTCAGCACTATATGGTACATATACAAAGAATAACCATGTGCATAGAAATATTGCAAACAAATGCAGAAAAGCAGAAATAATAAATACAACTTTTTCAGATTATAATGTGATAAAAATTATACTTAACAAGGGACCATGGATAGGTAAATTTAAAAGTAATTGGAAACTAAATAATCTAATTCTTCAAAACTGGCAAATCAAAAGAGAAATCATAGAAGCAATTATGGACATCATTAAAGAGAATGATAATAATCATCCTTAATCTAATCAACAAAGGTGAGAACATCTCCACTTAATTCACAAATTGGGAGGTCTGTGACCCATGTGCTAGAGTGAGTGATGAATCAAAATTTACTGACTACCTCCTGGGCAGTCCTAAGCAAAGAATCTCTTGTGATTGGACACATAAACTATGAGGAAGGCACAGAAAGTGATGCAAAAGAAGCACCTTTTAAAAGGGAGTGGCAACTTCCTGTGAGAGATTTCTTGTTTGTTTCTTGGGGTTAGAGAACAAGTTGGAGACACTGCTTGCTGGACCTGAGACCTTGGTGATACTCTTCCTTAGAACTACATGTGGTGAGTGAAGAAGGCTGACTACCTTAGCCTCCCTGGAGGAACTAGCCTCCCTGAGGCTCCCTTAACTGCGAGAAACCCTTATGGCTAAACCTCTTATTTATTGACTTTTAGTCTTTCAGGTTGGGCCTCTGGGGTCCAGCCAGAGGAAATCCCATATTTAAATACAAATCTAGTTTTTTAAGTTAGATCTCTTACTCTATCCTCTTCACATTTCTCTACTTCCACTCTTTCCTATATTTTGTAAATAAATTACTAAAATACAATATATGTGACAGAAATCAATCACTCATTGTCAATAGAAAGTACCTGTTTTACTTTTACTTGTGAACAATAAATCTAAGATTTCTTTTCTCCAATTTTAATAGCTTTTGGAACAGTTCATTGGAAATTATATACATCTTGTCTCCTGGGTGTAGATCTGATTTTAAAATTGTGTTACAGAGACTTCTTCACTATGGGGAGGAGAACAAACTGAAACAGTTAAAATCAATAATGTAGTACAGTCTGAAAAGGCTTATAATTCTATTTTATTGTTATAGGCACTCAGAGATACAAATTTTCCTTGGAGTATTGGTTTGGCTGTATCTCATAGGTTTTGAAATGCTTTCTTCTTATTGTTCACCTTCAGAGACTTTGAAGTCCCTTCACCTCTTGAGTACCATCATTCATCTAGATTTATTTGGTCACACCCCTGGTCATTTTGATGATTTCTCTGTGGTACCTCACAATGATAACAGATTCCTTGGCATGGTGCATTATGGTCTGAGTTATAATTTACCCTATTACAATCACCAATCCTGTTAGAGGATCTCTTATTGTTATTATTATTGTTATTATTTCTCAATCTTCTGTTCCTATTTTTCTTGGTTCCTGTTTCTACAGTTCATAGCTACATGGCCTTCCTTCCCACAAAAAAATAAGTCATTGGTTGCTTCTTGTATTCCTTTTAAAAAACTATGACCTCTGTCTGTCATATCTCCTTCTTTTACTTGTTCCTTTAATTTGGCTATTTCTTTCCTTAATTTCTCCTCTAATTCAGCTTTTTCCTTCTTTAATTTCTCCACTATTTCAACATCCTCTCTATCTTCCTTTTCATGGCCATCAAAGATGCAAACCACTACTCTCTTTAATTTATCAGGGTCCATAGTGGACTAGTAAGACAATTTAGTCAAAATATTTCCTAACCACTCTGCAGCAGTTTTTTACAAATTGTGTTCTTATGTGTCTAACATCTTTTTCCCTAGAAAGATCTAAGTTAGATGTAAGTAATCTTCCTCTGAATTTGAGTCCCATTTAAGATCTTCAGTTGGTCAGTGAATTGCACCCTCTCCCTGGGCCTGATTGACAAGAGAAAGAACTTTATTTCTTTCTCTTTCCATTAGCAGAGTGCGCAGCAAATCCTGCAAGTCAATCTAGTTAGGATTGTAGATCCTGTAATTTATTGGGTTCATCTCCAAAGGAAAGGATTTTTTTCTTTGAATATCTCAATGTCTTGTGAAGAAAAAGGTGTATAGTGTCTAATTATTACTAAGTTCCTTCTTTTATTATAAGTGGGAACATCCTTTAGAGGGAACATGTCTCTATTTGAGCTGTCTGTGGTTACTGGATTCTGATTTGATGTTCTGGTTTAAGTTGAGTGGGTGGGGGAAGGGGGAGGAGTGATTGAGTGGGCGGAGGGAAGAAGGAACTGATCTAGAGGTGGAGGAAGCAGGGCAAAAGGAGCAGTGATTATGGGTGGGGTGGAAAGTGGGGAAGAGATTGGGAGTGGCAGGGGAGAAGAGTGGGGAGGAGATTGGGCCTAGGGTCTGAGAGGAGATGAGGAGACCAAGTAGGATGTGTGGGGATGGTCAGGAAAAGGAGGGTAGGGAGAAGAATAGCAGTGAGGGGGTGAGGGGAAGGATGAGAAGGATGGTTAGGAGGTGGAAGAGAGTAGGGGAGTTGGGTGGAGGCTGGCTAGTGGGGAAGGAGAAGCTATCAAGGTAAGAGAGGAAATGAGCAGAGTAAGGAAAAGACTGGGTACCTCAAGAACAAGGGTATTTGGGTTGAGGTTAAGATGGTAAGAAAAGATAGAGAGGTGGGTTGGGAGGAAAGGAGATGGGAGCGGTGGGAGGTGATCAGGGTCTCATTGGTGGATAGGACAAAGGGGTCAAGTCCTGGTTTGGGTCAGTAGGAGGAGGTTGAGCCTCTTCACAGGAAAGGTAGGAAGACTATATGGGTGTCTTTATTGCTAGATTTAAGTAGTGGTTTAGAAGAAGGAAATGAAGGAGTCAAGCCAGAATGGTCTGGATTTAAAGAAGGAATAGCCACCGGGTTGGAGGGCAATGAAAGAAGTATATCAGGGTTTTCAGAGTCAACAAAGCTATTTTCAGTGGGGTTTTTTGAATTTTCAACCATATTTACCCACAATAACCAGTAGGCATATTCTTTAGAATTCTTATGGCCAATGCCCACTTTTAATTCTTACAAAACTTTAAAAACAAAAGAATCATACCTTGGCCAGATAAAGGATTTTTTGCACAAACTCTTTGCTTCCTTAGGAAAATTAGGTTCACCCAAAGAATTCAATAGTTTGTGCAGGAGTGAACCTGGAAGAATATTTCCTGATTTCCTCTGATTTCTTGCAACAATTCCCAGTGTCTAGTCTTTTGATCCTGAATTCAGAAGAAAAGTTTCTAGCCTTTTTGTCTGGATCTGCCTATTGGAGCTGTTCTGACTAATGCTGAATGGGAAATTCAAACAATGACAGGATTATAAAACATAAAAAAAAAAAATTTGAGACACAACTTCCTTTAAATTTTTTGTAGAAAGCTACTATGCTAGAGAAGAGTTAAATAAGAAACCAATGCAATACAATAGTACCTATAATAAATACATATAATAATAGTAATTATTATTGAAAAATATTATTATATTTGAAATAATGAAGCACTAAATTAGTATATTATATTAATTAATATCGCATTGAATTAATTTGGCTTAATTTGGTTTTGTTCAATTTTATTAATTTGAATTTATTTAACATATTAGTATTAATTTTATTTATTAATCATTCTTTTATTTAAATTTATTCATTTTGATTCAATTTGGTTTGATTATTCAATTATATTTATTATTTAAATTTTTTAATTAAATTGCCTGCAATTTTCCTTCTTGACTACAACTGTGTGTACTGGCTGTTGTGTAACTTTAGTCACAGCTGGGAGCATGGACCCTCAACCCCCTGTTGGGAGGTCAAGTTCCAGAGGGTGGCACTTCAGTCCCTACCCTCACAGCCAGCAACATAGAAGACTCCCTGGGTTAAGATCAGCTTGGAAGCCAGCTGGGGTTGTGGGTGGATAGCATGGGTGGGGACCAAGGGCTCTTTCTCTGAGTGTGCTCATGGTCAGAGCTGCACAGGGGACCTGCAACCCCAATGGATCCAGGAGCCAGCCCCAGTTCCAATCTGGAAACCTGTAGCTTTCTGCTGGGGGTGGTTTGGTAGCCACCTACCTGAGGTGGGGAGCCAAGGGTTAGAAACCAGTAGAAGGCCATCTCACCATGTAGGGTCAGCAATTGAGAGCTGTGAGTCTTGACTGATTCTTGCTAAAAGCCTGGCTCACCAGACAGAAGGAGGGTGATAGGTCAGGGTTGATGTGGGGGTAGAATAGATCATCTATTGGCTTGGCTTTCTGGGGAATTGGTAGAAGGCATGAGGCAGCAGCAGGAGAAATAAGGGATGCAGCAAGTGGTAGTGGCTGCGAAAAGAAGCTTTGTGGCAGAGGCAGGATCCAAGCTGATTTATTCTCTATTTTATACTAAAAGACTTTCTTAAAAAATGAGAATTCTTTTACCAAAACTTCAGGTAACCAAAACTGTTAAAGTTAAATTAAGAAACACCTCATTCTTGGTTTCCATAGAGTTTATTAATATTTATCTGGAATAGAGAGCATAGAAAAAGAGGGAGATTTAAGTCTTTCTACTCTTATTCTAATCTTGCCATATGGCAGTCTGCCTCATGGTTCCCAGTGAGAGCAAGTGAAAACTGCCTATTCATGTCCCTTGACCATTTGTTGACTGGGGAATGGCTTAATTTTTTTGTAAATTTGATTTCATTCCTTATATATTTGGGAAATTAAGCCTTTGTCAGAGAGTTTTGTTATAAAAATATTTTCTCAGTTTGTTGCTTTCCTTTTAATTTTGATTGCATTGGTTTTGACTATATAAAAATTTTAATTTTGATACAATCAAAGTCATTCATTTTATATTTTGCAAAGTTCTCAATCCCTTTCTTAGTCTTAATTCCTTCCCTTCACACATATCTGACAGGTATGATATTCTATGTTCACCTAATTTATTTATGATTTCACTCTTTATATTTAAGTCAATTGCCCATTTTGAATTTATCTTGGCTTACGGTTTGTGTTGATCTAAACCTAATTTTTCCCATACTGTTTCTTAATTTTCCCAGCAGTTTTTGTCAAATAGTGAGTTCTTGTCCCAAAAGCTGGGGTCTTTGGCTTTATCTATTTAACACTAGTTTTCTGAGGTCATTTTACATTAATCCACCCTTCTGTCTCTTAGCCAGTACCATATTGTTTTAATGATCACTGCTTTATAGTACAGTTTAAGATCTGGTACTGTTAGGCCTCCATCCTTTACATTTTTTTCATTATTTCCCTTGATATTCTTCATCTTTTGTTCTTCCAGATGAACTTTGTTATAATTTTTTCTAATTCCATGGAAAAGTTTTTTGGTAGTTTGATAGGTGTGGCATTGAATAAGTAGATTAATTTGGATAGGATTGTCATTTTTATGATATTAGCTCATCCTACCCAGGAGCAATTGCTCTTTTTCCAATTGTTTAGATACTAGTATTTCATTTAACATTTTTGCATTTATGTTCATTAAGGAGACTTGTCCATAATTTTCTTTCTCTGTTTTTGGTCTGCCCGACTTTTGGAATTAATACCATATTTGTGTCATGAAAAGAATTTGGTAAGTCTCCTTCTTTCCTTATTTTGTCAAATAGTTTGAGTAGTATTGAGATTAGTTGTTTATTAAATGTTTAAAAGAATTCACTTGTGAATCCAACTGGCCCTGAAATTTTTTTCTTAGGGAGTTATTTGATGGCTTGTTCAATTTCTTTTTCTAATGTGGTATTATTTAAGTATACTATATCCTCTTTTGTTAATCTAGGCATTTTTTATTTTTGTAAATATCCACCCACTTCACCTATATTGTCATGTTTATTCCATATAATTGGCAAAATAACTCTTAATAATTGTCTTAATTTCCTCTTCATTAGAAGTGAGATTGCCCTTTTGGTTTCTGATACTGGTAATTTGGTTCTCTTCTTTCTTTTTTTTATTACATTAGAGCCCCAGGAAAACAGGCAGGGAAAACAAGGAAATAATATGGAGAAGGTCAAGGAGAGGTCCAGAGAAATTAGCTAGGTACAAATTGTCCAAAGACAAAGCATAGGCCAAAGCAAACCAAAAGCCAAAATGGAGCTCTGGTTGATCCTTCTGCTCTGTTCAAGCCTCAAGGACCAACTGAACTTTCAGAATTTTAAAGCTTCTAACTGCCAGAAGTTTTCAGTTGGCCCCCTGCAACAGCAAAAACCAGTTTTGCATCTTTTGCATTACACGAGTGAAATGAGCAGAGCCAGAAGAATGTTATACACGGTAACAGCAATATTGTGGAATGATCAGTTGTGAAAGGCTACTACTCTCATCAATACAATGATGCAAGACAATTGTGGGGGACTCATGTCAAAGAATGCTATTCATCTCCAGAGAAAAAACTGTGGGAGTCACAATGCAGATCAAAGCACATGTTTTTCACTTTAGTTTATTTGGGTTTTTAATTTAGGTTTTGATTTTATGATTATTCTCTTACAAAAATGAACAATATGTAAATGTTTTCATGATAATAAATGTATAAGCCAGATTGAATTGCTTGCCAGCTCCAGGAAGGGAGAGGGATAAGAGGAAAGGAGATGATTTGGATCATATAACTGCAGAAAACTTATGTTGAAATTCATTCTAACATGTAATTCATAAAATAAAATATCTTTACAAAAATAAAGAGAATAAATGCCAAATAAATCAAAGACTTCTTGCACCTGTTCTAGTGCCCTTAATCAATTGACTCACTTAATTAGAACAGTTGTTTTAAATGGAGTGGGATAGTGGACAGACTGATAGATTTGACCCTTTCTATTTTCTCATATAGCTTCTCTTTCCTGTTTATTACATATATTCTAGAGATTTTTCTAAAGAAGTGAGGGCTAGAACATACATCTTCTGATGTTTAATGCAATTGCTCTTTCATGATCATTACCTAAAGCTATTACTTTTTATCTTTATTTTCTGTCTTTGAATCAATACTGTGTATTGGTTCCATAGCAGAGTGGTAAGGGCAAGGCAATGGGCATCAATTGACTTGCCCAGGGTCATACGGCTAGAAAGTGTTTGAGGCCAGATTTTAACCTAGGACCTCAGATCCCTGGACCTAGCTCTCAGTCCACTGAGCCATGTGGCCACCTGCTAGAGCTAATACATTCAAAATAATGAAGTAATATAAACCCTGCTCTCATTTTTCTATTCTATTCCAAGGTTACTTACCAGGGAGTATTATACAAAAGAATATTAGTATAAAGGCTCTTGGGTGGTTATAAGAAGAAAAAGGGAATGGAACACTACAATCTCAACTCTGACTTTCTCTACCATCTGTCTTCTGTCTGTTCTCGATAATATAAAAGCAGGAAGCAAGAAATTGTGAGAAGAGACCTTCTCCATAGGGTCAAAAGTCATATAATTGATTTCCATTCCCCTGCTTCCTTGAAGTATGTTCCTATAGATAAACTATGATTAGATCCAGGAGAGTATTGACATATGTTTAACACCTAGCTATCTGGAAAAGAAATGTATCACATACTTTTAATTTGAATCTGCATTAGTAATACTTTCCCATCATCTTCTTAAATCTTTCAAACAACAAAAACAATAAATCAGTGTTGTGTTTATGATAACAGGGATATTGGGAAGCTAATGGACTGGCCTGGACTAGGAACCTGCAGGACTCTCTCCTCCCCTGCACACAGGCTTGAGTAAGTAGGGAGGGGTAGATACTCCTTGCTCTCAAACCCCTCCCCCTGAATATGGAGGCAGGGCAGTATCTTCAAGCAAGGCTCAGCAAAGGCAAATCTTTAATGAAGTTCACTTTCTCAACTTATATTCCACACAGGTTTGGTTGAGGGACAAAGGAGAAGTAGATATTTTGATGTTAAGGACAGAGAAGGATCTGACTTCTTTGGCTGGCAACTGACAGGAACCAATCTTTATGGTAGTTTTGAGTATGCCCAAATAATACCCAGGCACAGCTACTAAAAGATTAAGTTTATATTTATAAAGATGAAGGGAAGGCAGGAAAGGGGTATCAAGGACTTTGGATAAGATCTAGGAAGCCCTGAACTGTTAGGCAGAAGCTGCCCCTCCCACCCAGGAGGGAGTGGCAGACTTTATATCTAGCTGGCCCTCAAAGCTTATAATAATCACTTCAAATATCTAAATAACTATATAAATAATAAAATGCTATTGCAATGAAGGTCTAATTCCCCTAGACAGGCAAACTTCTGAGTAGAAACCACAATGGCTTTTGCCATTATGGCCACCAAGGAAAACTCCAAACCAGGGTGACCTGCTCACCTCAACCCCCAGGAATCAACTGTCTAACTCCTTTCCAACTGTCCCCTCACTCAGAGTTCTCCAGGGATGGTCTCCTGGAATTCTGGATGAGGCTTGACCCTGTATCTTGCAGGAATTCCACCCTGCCATTTTCCATGTTATAATCAGGCATGATTTTTCATATTTGCCTCTTTCTGAGATCTGAATGCAGATGGCTAAAATTTAAGAATTAGTTCTTTGGAATAGATTGAATTGGCATCCACATTCTCCTGTTCAGGACCTGGAACAGATTAGGTAAAATGTTTTTAGGACTCAATTGTCTTTTCCAGTTTTAAATATATAATCTTGTATTCCAATGACTACCAATACTAATCAGCTCTTTATCTTGATTCAAAGGACCCCAGTTCAAATCTTACCTTTTCCATTTGCTATCCAAGTTGCCTTAGAAAAGGTGCTTAAGCTCTTTAAGGGCAAGAACTGTTGCTTGTATTTCTTTTATACAAAGTATACACTATACAGTATACAAAGAACCAGGAGTATAATCACTAAGTAAATGTGCTGATTGATTAAACCTTAATTTCTTCTTCTGAAATATAATGCAACTGGTATTTTTGGCATGGCTTACTGGATAGGGTGGCAGATTTGGTGTCATAAAAACTTAGGTTCAGAACCTGTCTCAAATGCTTACTAGCTATGTAATCCTTGGTAAGTCACTTAACCTTGTTTGCCTCAGTTTCCTCATCTGTAAAAGGAGCTATAGAAAAAATAGCAAATCATTCCAATATCTCACTCATAAAATAAAGGAGTTAGACTCAAAGGGGTTAGACTTCAGCTCTAAATATGTGAACTTAAGACCCTGTGGCTTAATGATCCTTAGGGTCCCTTCAGGTTCCCAATCTAGACTCTAGATGATACCCACTTTAGTGATTGTGGGGCTATTTTCCAACCCTGTGCTTGAGTTTCTTGGGATTCATAAAATTACTTGTTCTACTCAATTGAAGACTAGCTTATGTTTTATTTGCACAAACAGGAAAAACTGTATGTTGTTCAGTAGATAAATTAGGGTAAAATCTCATTCTGTGCTTAATTTAGAAGTTGAGATTTTTATCTGCATTGCTAAAGACTTGTTCTTTTTACTGGGGAGAGTACAAGCAGCACAGCAAAAATATGAGAGTCATTACTACTGATTAAATGATAATTTTCTAGAGGGACACTTTGCATCAGAAAAGAAAATAATGAGTTCACTTGAATTGATGGAACCAGCAACATCTGGGAAAAGTTTTCTCATGCTCTTGAACAGCTTCGAGGCTGAGTACCTCCTATATAATACTCCATGATGTTCACAACAGGCTCAGAACAAGAGGTTAAAAAGTGGGTAGCCTTAGATTGCAAGCAAACACAATTGGTAATAAAACTAGTGGAAGTAATAAATATGGATATTCATGAGAGGTAAAACTAATTTTCATATGCTATCTCTATCATCAGTTTCTTGGCAAACAGTGAATGAAGATATGGTCCAATGGAGAATAAACAGTATTTATTTGTGAAGATAAATTTCAGGGATTAGAAAAGTGTCTCAAATCTAGGACCTTACTCAGGGTTAAGATAATGCCAGATTTCTATGCAAGTAATATAGGCAATCGTAAAAGGAAAAATAGATCCTTTTTTCGTATAAAATGAAGACACATTTCAGCAAATAAAAGCAATGCAATTAGAATAAACAGAAAAAATGTTTGATTTGGAGGAAATACTTTGATATCATAAATCACTAATAAAATTCAATATCTTAGATACATAAATGGATGAACATAAAAATATAAGATAAATATGGAATATAAGAATAATTATCTTAATAGATCAATGGTCAAGGAATATGAACAAAATTTTCATAAAAAATTGCAAACTATAAATGGCCATAGGAAAACGTGCACTGAAATACTTTATAACATTCATAATGCTAGAATAGAAATTACCAAACTCTGAGGCTTATCTTATATTTTGCCAATTGTCAGATAGAAAAAAAAAGAATAGAAACAATAACAGAATGTGAACAGATCTCTAGGAAGTTTTCTTCCTATATTAGTACACTAATACAGTATTGGGAAACCTGTGTATTTGTCTAGCATATTTCTATTCAATAAAATTATCTGTGATTTGAAAATTATACATATATACACTTTGATCAAGTAATATTACTCTTGAGAATACACCTCTAAAGAACTAAAAAGGGGACTTCCTGTTTAAGATGGCGGCAGAGTAAAAAGCAGCTGCTTAATCTCTCCTAATCAAAACATATAGGACTCCTCAAGAAGACATAAAAACAAATCCAGAGGAATGAAGGGACACCACAACAGGATGCAGCATTGGAGGTATGTGGAATTGGGACATTTCCATGCTATAAAGGGGTGAAACAGCTCTCACTAAAATGAGAACTAAGCAACCTCCTCCCCCAACACACACCACCTATAGTGCCAAAGCCAGCACACAAGATTTAGAGCAAGTTTGGGGCACACATTAAGTCCTCAGCAACTACCTGGGGTCACCAGGGCCTGCTTCTGAGAGCAGCAAGGCTTAAGACCCCAAGAGGCTAAACAACACACAGACTTTGAATACAGACGTGAGCAGATGCACGAGTGAGGGCTCAGACTCAAGCTCAGACACGGATCCTGGGCTCAGGCGAGAACTCAGGCATGGACCTTGAGTGGGGACCCAGTGCAGAGGGGTGCACAACTGTGGAAGCAGCTCCCTGAGACTGTTAAAGGAGCCACAGGCAGAGGAACAAGCAAGGGGACCACCAGGAGTCTTGACCCTGAGAACAACTAGACCTGAGACCTCAGGAGCCTAAAGAGTGCAGACAGACCATGAGTGTGAGGAGAAGCCTGAGAGGGCACAGGGCTAACATTGGCAAGCCAGAGACAAGAACCCCAAAAGAGAAAGATCATCAAGAAGAAATCTGTAACACGTGACAACTTTTACACAGATAAAATCCAGACAAACGAGCAAACAGCAGACGAGAACAAATAAGTAATCATAAACAAACCTTCCCAAAATAATAAAAACTGGCCACAAGCTATTGAAGAGTTCAAATCTGAGATCATGAGAAAGATGGAAGAGATTTGGCGAGAGAAGTGGGAAATAGCTCAAAAGGAAATAAACAGGTTAGAAGACAGAAACTCCCAATTGGAGAAAGATGCCCGAAAATCAAACAAAATGATAAGCAAATTGGAAACCAAAATCTGGCAAGAAAATAACAGTTTAAAAGGCAGAATTTTGCAATTTGAAAGTGAGGCAATTAAATTGAAGAACAGAAATGACCAGACTGAAAAGAAAAACCAAAAGATTACAGTTGAAAACCAGTCCCTAAAGGCTAAAATTGAGCAATTAGAAAATAATGATTTCTCAAAACAGCAAGAATAAATAAAACAAAGTCAAAAGACTGATAAAATAGAAGGAAACATGAAATATCTCAATGAGAAAGTGACAGACCAAGAAAACAGGTCTACAAGAGACAATCTGAGAATCATTGGTCTTCCAGAAAAAGCAGAAATTAATAGAAATTTGGACTTCATACTAAAAGAAATTATTCAGCAAAATTGCCCTGAAGTTCTACAACAAGAGGGCAATATAGACATTGAAAGGATCCATAGATCACCCTCTACACTAGACCTAGAAAAGACAACCCCCAGGAATATAATAGCCAAATTCAAGACCTTCCAAGTAAAGGAAAATATTTTACAAGAAGCCAGAAAGAGACAATTCAGATATCAAGGAGCACCAATCAGGATCACACAGGATCTGGAAGCCTCCACACTAAAAGACTGCAAGACTTGGAATATGATATTCAGAAAGGCAAGAGAATGGGGTCTACAACCAAGGATCACCTACCCATCAAACTAACTATATACTTCCAGCGGAAAGTTTGGGCATTCAACAAGATAGAAGATTTCCAAGAATTTGCAAAAAATCAGGACTAAATGGAAAGTTTTATATCCAAAACAAAAATCAAGAGAAACATAAAAAGGTAAATAAGAAACAGAGGGGAAAGAAAGAAAACTCATATTTTTTGAATTTGCCTCTTTAAGGGCTTCAATATGTTCTAATTATTTGTATTCCTATGTGGAGAAATGTTATGTATAATTCTCTGTAAGGAACTCTATTCACTATTATAGTATTCACTATTATAGTAATTAGAAGAATTATTCATAGGGAGAGGTGGGAATACTTAATGGTCTAACACGACATGGGGCGGGGTGAGAAAGAGGGGCATAAATAGTAGAGGACACCAAGAGAAACTTGAAGGAATAAGAAAAATAGGATATTCTATTACACACAAAGAGGGCACGGAAAGGGGAAGGGATGAATACTATTATGAGAAGGAGAGGAAGAGAGCATTAAGAGGTAATATTTAAACCTGTAGTGTAATTAACCCTGAGAGGGAACAGTAGCTTTATCCATTGGGATATAAAACTCTATCTAACCCTACTGAGAAAGTCAGAAGGGATAAAACAAGGGGAAAGGGGGACTGGGGAGGTCAAAAAAGGGAGGGGAGAAGAATGGGGATGGAATTCATTAGGCCTTAAAAATAAAAAGAGGGGAATAATAAGGGAGGGGGCAGAAAGGGAAGTAAATCAAGGGAGGGGACAAGGGTTACTGGCATAAACAAACCACTGGTCTAAAAGGAAATAGTGTAAGAAGAAGAGGTAGAACTAGGAGAGGATACGAAAATGTTGGGGAATACACAACTGATAATTATAATCTGAATGTGAACGGGATGAACTCACCAATAAAAAGGAAGCAAATAGCAGAGTGGATTAGAAACCAAAATCCTACCATATGTTGTCTATAAGAAACACATATGAAGAGGGTGGACATACACAGGTTTAAGGTAAAGAGCTTGAGCAAAATCCTTTGGACTTGAAATGAGAAAAAGAAGGCAGTAGTGGCAATTATGATTTCTGACAAAGCCAAAGTAAAAATAGATATGATTAAAAAACACAGGGAAGGTCAATACATCCTGATTTAAGACAGTGTAGAAAATGAGGAAATAACAGTGCTCAATATGTATGCACCAAATGGCAAAGCAACCAGATTCACAAAAGAGAAACTGGCAGATCTCAAGAAGGAAATAGATAGTAAATCCATACTAGTGGGTGATCTAAAAATATTCCTCTTTCAGATCTAGATAAATAAAACCAAAAAATAAATAACAAAGATGTAAGAGAGATGAATGAAGTCTTAGAAAAAATAGATTTAATACATGTGTGGAGAAAATTAAATAGGGACAAAAAGGAATACACATTCTTTTCGGCTGCACATAGTACATTCACAAAGATTGACAGTGTAATAAGGCATAGAAGCATTGCAAACAAATGCAAAAGAGTAGAAATAATAAATGTAACCCTCTCAGATCACAATGCAATAAATATAATTATTAGTAAGGGCACCTGGAAAGGCAAAACAAAAATTAATTGGAAATTAAATAATATGATTCTCCAAAAACACCTAGTCAAAGAAGAAATCATAGAAACAATCAACAATCAATCATTGAAGAGAATAACAATGATGAGACATCCTACCAAACTCTGTGGGATGCAGCCAAGGCAGTAGTCAGTGGGAAATTTATATCCTTGAGTGCATATATTAACAAATTAGGAAGGGCAGAGATTAATGAATTGCGCGTGCAACTTAAAAAATTAGAAAGTGAGCAAATTAAAAATCCCCAGATGAAAACTAAATTAGAAATACTAAAAATCAAGGAATAAATTAATAAAATCAAAAGTAACAGAACTATTGAATTAATAAATAAGACTAGAAGCTGGTATTTTGAAAAATCAGATAAAATAGACAAAGTACTGGTTAATCCAATTAAAAAAGGAAAGAAGAAAACCAAATTGACAGTATCAAAGATGAAAAGGGAGACCTCACCTCTAATGAAGGGGAAATTAAGGTAATCATTAAAAAATATTTTGCCCAATTACATGGCAATAAATTTAGCGATCTAGGAGATATGAATATTTACAAAAATACATTTTGTCTAGATTAAGAGCAGAAGAAATAGAATACCTAAATAATCCCATATCAGAAAAAGAAATTGAACAAGCCATTAAAAAACTCCCCAAGAAAAAATCACCAGGGCCTGATGGATTCACAAGTGAATTCTATCAGACATTCAAAGAGCAACTAATCCCAATACTATACAAATTATTTGATATAATAAGCAAAGAAGGAGTCCTACCAAATTCCTTTTATGACACAAATATGGTACTGATTCCAAAGTCAGGTAGATCAAAAACAGAGAAAGAAAACTACAGACAAATCTCCCTAATGAACATAGATGCAAAAATCTTAAATAGAATACTAGCAAAGAGACTCCAGCAAGTGATCAAGAGTATCATCTATCATGATCAGGTGGGATTTATTCCAGGAATGCAAGGATGGTTCAACATTAGGAAAACCATCCACATAATTTACTATATCAACAATCTAACAAATAAAAATCACATGATTATCTCAATAGATGCTGAAAAAGCCTTTGACAAAATACGGCACCCATTCCTACTGAAAACCCTGGAAAGCATAGGAATAGAAGGACCTTTCCTAAAAATAATAAACAGTATATACCTAAAACCATCAACAAACATCATATGCAATAGGGATAAATTAGAAGCCTTCCCAGTAAGATCAGGAGTGAAACAAGGACGCCCATTGTCACCTCAATTATTTAACATTGTACTAGAAACACTAGCAGTAGCAATTAGAGAAGAAAAAGAAATTGAAGGTATCAAAATAGGCAATGAGGAGACTAAGCTATCACTCTTTGCAGATGATATGATGGTCTACTTAAAAAACCCTAGAGAATCAACTAAGAAGCTTGTAGAAATAATCAACAACTTTAGCAAAGTGGCAGGATAAAAAATAAATGCACATAAATCATCACCATTTCTATATATTTCCAACACATCACAGCCTAAGAGGTAGAAAGAGAAACACCATTCAAAATCACCCAAGACAATATAAAATACTTAGGAATCTACCTACCAAAACAAACACAGCAATTATATGAAAACAACTACAAAACACTTTCCAAACAATTAAAACTAGATCTAAACAATTGGAAAAATATTGATTGCTCATGGGTAGGACAAGCAAACATAATAAAAATGTCCATTCTACCCAAAGTAATTTACCTATTTAGAGCCATACCTATCAAACTACTAAAAAACTTTTTTACTGAATTAGGAAAAACTATAACAAAGGTCATCTGGAATAACAAAAGATCAAGAATATCAAGGGAAATAATGAAAAAATGTGAAGGAAGGGGGCCTAGGAGTACCATATATTAAACTGTACTATTAAGCACTGGTCATCAAAACAGTACGGTACTGGTTAAGAGACAGAAGGGAAGATCAGTGGAATAGACTTGGGGAAAGTGACATCAGCAAGACATTGTATTATAAACCCAAAGAGCCCAACTTTTGGAACAAAAATCCACTATTTGACAAAAACTCTTGGGAAATTTGTAAAACAATATGGGTGATATTAGGTTTAGATGAACATCTCACACCCTACACCAAGATAAATTCAGAATGGGTGAATGACTTGAAAATAAAGAGGGAAACTATAAATAAGTTAAGTGAACCTAGAATAGTTTACTTGTCAGATCTCTGGGAAAGGAAAGATTTTAAAACCAAGCAAGAGTTAGAGAAAATTACAAAATGTAAAATAAATGATTTTGATTATATAAAACTAAAAAGCTTTTGTACAAACAAAAACAATGTAGTCAAAAGCAGAAGGGAAACAACAAATTGGGGAAAAATCTTTATAAAAAAACTCTGACAGGGGTCTAATTATTCAAATATACAAGGAGTTAAGCCAATTGAATAAAAAATCAAGCCATTCCCCAATTGATAAATGGGCAAGAGACATGAATAGGCAATTTTCAGATAAAGAAATCAAAAGTATCAATAAATGCATGAGAAAGTGTTCTAAATCTCTAATAATTAGAGAAATGCAAATCAAAACAACTCTGAGGTATTACCTCACACCTAGCAGATTGGCTAAAATGAAAGAAGGGGAGAGTAATGAATGTTGGAGGGGATGTGGCAAAACTGGGACATTAATGCATTGCTGGTGGAGTTGTGAACTGATCCAAGCATTCTGGATGGCAATTTGGAACTATGCTCAAAGGGCTATAAAAGAATGCCTGCCCTTTGATCCAGCCATACCATTGTTGGGATTGTACCCCAAAGAGATCATAGATAAACAGACTTGTATGAAAATATTTATAGCTGTGCTTTTTGTGGTGGAAAAAACTGAAAAATGAGGGTATGCCCTTCAATTGGGGAATGGCTGAACATATTGTGGTATATGTTTGTGATGGAATATTATTGTGCTCAATGGAATAATAAACTGGAGGAATTCCATATGAACTGGAAAGACCTCCAGGAATTGGTGCAGAGTGAAAAGAGTAGAGCCAGAAGAACATTGTACACAGAGACCAATACACTGTGGTAAAATAGAATGTAATGGACTTCTCTACTAGCAGCAATGCAATGACCCAGGACAATTCTGAGGGATTTATGGAAAAGAATGCTACCCACATTCAGAGGAAGAACTACAGGAGTGGAAACAGAAAAGAAACAACTGCTTGAACATATGGGTAGAGGCAGACATGATTGGGGATGTAGACTCGAAAGTACCACACCAATGCAACTATCTACAATTTGGAAATAGGTCTTGATCAATGATACCTGTTAAAAGCTGTGCAAATACACATCAGCCATGGGGGTTGGGGGAGCTCGGGGGTTGGAGGGGAAAGTAAGAGCATGTATTATGTAACCATGTTAACTTTTCTAAAAAATAAATATTAATAAATGTTTAAAAAAAAAGAATGCTATCCCACGTCCAGAGAAAGAATTCTTGGAGTCAGAATGCCGATCTTTCAAAAAAAAAAAGAGGAATTAAAAAGAAAAAATTAAACATTTTTTTTTGTACTAAGAAAGAATCAGAAACAAAGTGATTGCCCCTTGATAAAAGAATGGCTCCTCAACAGCAAGGGCCACATTGACAAGAAAATGTGGTATCCAAATGTAATAGAAGACTATTGCTATACAATAAATAATGACAACTATAAGAAATTTAGGAAAACCTGGAGTGATTTATATGAACTGATGTAGAGTGAAATAAACAGAATTAGAAAGCTATAGACAATGACTACAACAATATCAATTAAAAGAGCACTAAATAAAATCTAAGAAATATGGCTTCCTGAAAAGATTGATATCACTCATTTTCCATATACATAGTTCAGCAAAACTCAGTATCTTCTCCAGCATATTACCCTATTATTCTCAATCACTCACAAAGTTGCAGAGCCTCCCTATTAATTGACTACTTTTTTACTGCCTACACTCCTTATACACATTAAAAAATTCTCACTTGGTATTATCATTCTCATTTGGTCTCATCCTATATATTTCTCTCATGCATAAAAACTTTGAAAAAAAAAGCTCCCTAATACTGATATCTATACTATCTCTTTCTTATTTTCTTTTAAACGTTTTACCATATGACTTCAGACTTTTTCAATTGGCCAAAGCTACTTTCTCCAAAATTATCACTGAACTCTTATTTGCTTATTATATACCTGCATTTTAATAAACTCTAAGAACATTTCAAAAGTAGAACACACATTTGTCTTCCCTGACTTTGAGGTGTCTATAATTTAGCTAATAATATGAAATGTGAATTTGTAATTAATTTATGGAATTATGACATTGGACAGGCACTCCAGATTGTTTGAGTACTTGCTGGGGAGGACCATGGTTGCAGTGGAGAATAAGGTCTCAGTCACACTTTGAAAAGGCACAGAGAGTGCATGGGCAAATGGCAGAGGAAGTATAGAGAGAAGTAGTGAAAGGGGGAGTATAGAGACAGATGGTAGGTGTCACAGATGGAGAAGTAGAGGAAGACAGGCAGCATGAGGAAGAGAATGGGGAGGTGTAAGTCACAGAATGGTACTCACATGGAATAATTTTTAGTATGAATCCAGAGAGAGAGGAATAGATATTTCAAAGTATTTTGTGATCCACTAGTATCTCATTTTATTTTACCCCTAAGCCTGAATTTCTAGACTGGCCTGATTTAGGCCTTAACCAGAAAATAAGTTCAGAGAAGTTATGGAAATAGAATTAACATAATTTATGAAGAAGTCTTTATCATTTCTCTTTTGATTGAATAAAGTCAATTCAGGATTTGAATCAAGTTTGAGGAGAGGAGAGTTTCAGCTGTATCTGCTGCTTAATTCAGGAAGCATGTATCTAGTGGCTACCTTAAGAATATATGAGCCTCTGACATTTTAAGAATTCTATATCACTGAGGTATGTAAAAAAGTTGGAGAAAGAAAAACAAATGGTGGCTTACTATGATGATAAGTACCAATAGGGTCTTTGATAAATATCTTCCCCTTTCCATCCTGCCTGTGGATATGGTCCAATGAATTCCATCTATTTTCAGCTGTTTGAAAAATCTCCTTTCTCATTAGTCTCTTTTGTGCATGTCCCACATTTCCAAAGAGGCTATATTTAATGTAAGAAACCTTTAAAATGGAAAGTGTAAAACCTAGTGAAAGGAAAGATGAAGCTCAGAGGAGAATCATTTACATTTCTGTCACTTTCTTAAAGATATCAAGTTCAACGAAATGGAATATGTAAGATTCTGCTTACAAAGATAAACATGTACTTCTACCACTACCTCTGACTTAGATAGTTAGGAAGAAGTCTTTAAAATCATAAAATAAAAATAACTTGACAATTCATTCTCACTTATTTCGAAAGGATTACTTGCCTCCCACTTTTCCAGCACTCTTGCATTCCTCCCCAAGTACTTTCTGGGTTAGTCGACCAGTTCCATCTTGCCAGGTTGACAAAAAATAAGAATTAGTTTTCTGTCATGAAATTAGACCCTTTGAAATAGTGAATTTAATGTATCTGCAGGTGCCAGTATGATAGAAGTGAATTTATGAATAGAAATACTGATGGCAATGATTCTATTTTATTATTTTTACATTTGTGGGACGTGAAGTACTGATCCTGGAAAGACTCAATGTAATACTAGTTAAACCAGGACTTTTTTCTTTTATAAAATTTTAAATTTTTACATGTTGATAAAATTTTTAATAGTCACTTTTTGAACATTTTTGTGATCCACAATTTCTCCCTCCCTCCCTCCCTTAATATGCTAGAAGTTGTACATGTGTACAAATATAATACATATTTCAATTTTCATCATGTTGTGAAAGAAGATACATATTGCTTACAATAGAGAACAATTCATGAAGGAAAATAAAAAAATCTCATGATTCAATCAGTATTCAAAATTCATCAGTTCCTTTTATGGTGAGGGAAAGCCTTTTCCAACATAAGTCTTTTGGAGAAGTCTTGAATTTTTGCTTTGGTGATAATAGTTAATTTATTCACAGATGATCATCATACTTTATTACTATTAATGTGTACATAGTTCTCCTAGTAACTCAGGTTTTTCTATATTTAATTTTTTAAATTGTGCTCATAAAAGTGATATTATAATGGGCATCACATTAGCTTCCAATTCTTTGACACCACAAAGATTGTTGTCACAACTATTATGGAACATATATATTCTTTTCCTTTTTCCCTACTCTCCTTGGGAAATAACCTCAGCAATGCCTGGGACTAAGGATATATATGGTTTTATAACTTTCTGGGTATAATTCCAAATTGCTCTTCAAAAGAGTTGGATCGGTTCACTGTTCCACAAATGGTGTATTAGTGTTTCCACTTTTCCACATCCCCTAGAACATTTGTCATTTTGTCCTTATGTCATTTTAGCCAATATGATGGGTAACAGATGATATCCCAAAATTGTTTTGCTTTGCATTTCTCCAATTTCATTTACCTATATATGGCTTTGATTTCTTCATCCAAAAGTGGTCCATAAGTTTGGTCCATTTATCAATTGGGAGTGGTTCTTATTCTTAAAAATCTGACAAAATTCTCTGAATATTTTAGATATGCGACCACTATCCAAGATGCTATCTATAAAATTTATCCAAAATTTTTGCTTTCCTCCTAATGTTGGCAATATTTGCTTTATTTGTACAAAACATTTCAATTTAGTATACTCAAAAATATCCATTTTACATGTTACAACTATCTCCTCTTTTAAACTCATAATTCCTCTCCTATCCAAAAATCTGTCAGGTAACATGTTCCCTTTTCTAGTTTATTTATATCTGTTTTTATTTCTAGATCATGTGTCCATATTGGTCTTATTTTAATGAATGGTGTAATATATTATTCTATACCTGATTTCTGCCAAACTGCTTTCCAGTTGTCCCAATAATTATTATCAAATACTGATCTATTTTTTAAAACTCTTACTTCCATCTTAGAATCAATACTGTGTATTGACTCAAAGGCAGAAGAATGGTAGGGGCTAGGCAATGTAGGTTAAGTGACTTGTGGAGGGTAAGATAGGTAGGAAGTGTCTGAGATCAAATCTGAACCCACAACCTCCTTCTCTGGGCCTGAATCTTAATTCACTCTCAAACCACCTCTCTGCTTCCAAAATAGGGATTTCTTATCCCCAAATTATGGATCTATGTTTTTGTTAAATACAAGATTACTATAAACATTTACTACTGTTTGTAATATGTCTGTCCTATTCCATTGGTCTACCTTTCTATTTTTAATCACTACCAGTTTGGATAATAATTGCTTTATAAATACAATTTAAAATCTGGTATTGTTAGACCTTCTTCCTTTATGTTTTTCCTTCATTATTTCTTTTGATATTCTTGATCTTTTATTTCTTCAAATGAATTTTGTTATAATTTTTTTTAACTTGTTAAAATAAAGTTTTGAAAATTTTATTGGAATGGCATTGAATTAATTAGTATACTAATTTAGGTTGTATTGTTATTTTAATAATGTTGACCCTGCCCAACCATGCACAATTACTATTTATCCAATTGTTTAGGTCTGAATTTATTTGTGTAAAAAGTGCTTAATAATTATGTTCATGTAATTCCTGGGTTTGTTTTGGCATGCTTCCTACTAGGTATTTTATTATATCTGTGGGTATTTTAAATAGAATATGTCTTTCTATCTTTTCTTACAGGTTGTGATGATGATATGTAAAAATCAAGATATATATGTGGTTTATTTTATATCCTGCTATTTTGCTAAAATTATTGATAGTTTCAACTAACTTTTTAGATGAAGCTCCAGGATTTTTCGTATGTACAATTATGTCATCTACAGAGGTTGTTTTTTTTTTACCTCTTTTCCCATTTTTATTCCTTCAGTTTCTTTTTCTTCTCTTATTGCAAGCATTTCTAATATTATGTTCAATTATATTGGTGATAATGGGCATGATTGTTTCACTCTTAATCTTATTAGGAAGGTTTCTAGCTTATCCCCATTACAAATGATACCTGCTGATTTGTCATTACTTGTTCTTACAAAAGCACTCCCTTCTTATTTCTCTTCTTCTGAATCCTTCTCTTTCTTTAAGGATCAACTTGGTTCTCACCAACTCCTTGAATCCTTCCTTGAACTTCAATATTTTCCTGTAATTATCTTCTCCTAAAGTTTTCATAGAATATTTTGTCTGAATCTCTTTTACTTTTTATCATAGTCTACTTTGTAATATACTTAATTGTATATAAATATATTTTCCCATCTCAGCTCCATCTGCCTTGTAAACTTGAGGACAAGGAAGGACTGCTGACTTTATCATTGTATCTCCAGTACCATGTACAATATAGCTGTCCCATATATGTAATAGGTACTCTTTGCACATAGTAGCTGCAAATATTTGTTGGATTTAATTCATTTGAACACAACTATAGCTTCCAAGCACCAGATTAACATTATCAAGATAAGTGGAAATGTTTTTCTTGCCTCAAAAATATTGTTCATATGACAGAGGCCCTACAAACGTTACCCACAGAGCTTTTCCATATTTCCCACCATCTATTCTACCTAATACTCACTGATTGGAAGACAAGTGAGTCAATCCTGACCTTAAACCTCCATTTCTAGTCAAACACAGGCCTACAGACCAGTCCTCATTCCATCCAGCAAAATTGCCAGCACAGACATATAAGTTTACTTTACTCCTCTCTTCCTGATCACTTTTTATTCCATGCTTAGGGAATGTTAATAAAATTATTACCAATGTTCCTGGAAAAGGACATAAAAATTGACTATCCTTTAGCCCTTCTCACTCACAATTCCTTTAACTGCCTAATCTAATCCATAGATTTTACTCTTACACATACACTAATAAATAGATTTCAGAGATTCCACATAACCTCTAAATGAAATTCAGTATTTCTTTCGATTATTTGAAATAGTTAATTTATTTTATTTTAAAAGCATCTAAACATTTTATCTTTTTAATTTTTATTTTGAATATTTTCCTATAGTTATATATTTCACGTTCTTTCCCTCTCCCCAAACCCCCCTAACCCCACTTAGCTGACACACAATTACACTGAGTTTTACATGTATCATTGATCAAGACCTAATTCCATATTATTGATAATTGGACTAAAGTTATCATTTAGTGTCTAGATCCCCAATAATATCCCCATCAGCTCACGTGTTCAAGCAGTTGTTTTTCTTCTGTGTTTCTCCTCCCACATTTCTTCCTCTGAATGTGGCTAGTATTCTTTCTCCTAAGTCCCTCAGCCTTGCTCTGGATGCTTGCATTGCTGTTAGTAGAGAAGTCCGTTATGTTCAAATGTACCACAGTGAATCAGTCTCTGTGTACAATATTCTCCTGGATCTGCTATGTTCACTCTGCATCAATTCCTGGAGGTCATTCCAGTTCACATGGAATTCCTCCAGTTCTTTATTCCTTTGAGCACATTAGTATTCCATCACCAACAGAGACAACAATTTGTTCAGCCATTCCCCAAACAAAGGACATTCTCTCCTTTTCCAATTTTTTTCCACCACAAAAAGTGCGGCTATAAATATTTTTGTACAAGTCTTTTCCTTTATTATCTTTTTGGAGTATAATTCAAGAAGTGCTATGGCTGGATCAAAAAGCAGATAGTCTTTTAAAGCCCTTTGAGCATAGTTCCAAATTGCCATTCAGAATGGTTGTATCAGCTCACAACTCCACCAATAATGCATTAATGTCCCAATTTCAACACATCCGCTCCAACATTCATTACTCTCCCTTTTTGTAATTTTAGCCAATCTGCTAGGTGTGAGGTGATACCTCAGAGTTCTTTTAATTTGCATTTCTCTAATTATTTGAGATTTAGAACACTTTCTCATGTGCTTATTGATACTTTTGATTTCTTTATCTGAAAATTGCCTCTTCATGTCCCTTGCCCATTTATCCATTGGGAGATGGCTTGATTTTTTTGTACAATTGATTTAGTGCCTTGTATATTTGAGTATTTAGACATTTGTCTGAGTTTTTTCTTATGAAGATTTTTTCCCAATTTGTTGCTTCCCTACTAATTTTGGTAGCATTGGTTTTGTCAGTACAAACACTTTTTAGTTTAATGTAGTCAAAATTATTTATTTTACATGTGATTCTTTCTAACTCTTGTTTGGTTTTAAAATCTTTCCGTTCACAGAGATCTGACAAGTATACTATTCTGTGCTCACCCAACTTACCTATAGTTTCCTTCTTTATAGTCAAGTCATGCACCCATTCTGAGTTTATCTTGGTATAGGGTGTGAGATATTACTCTAGGTCCAATATCTCCCATATTGTTTTCCAAATTTCCCAAGAGTTTTTGTCAAATAGTGGATTTTTGTCCCCAAATCTGGGTTTTTTGGGTTTATTGATGACTGTCTTGCTGAGGTGGCTTACCCCCTAGTCTATTCCACTGATCCTCCATTCTGTCTGTTCGCCAGTACCATATTGCTTAAATGACTAATGTTTTATAGTACAGTTTAAGATCTGGTGCTGCTAGGCCAACTTCCTTCATATTTTTTTTCATTATTTCCCTTGATATTCTTGATCTTTTGTTCTTCAAAATGAACTTTGTTAGTTTTTTCTAATTCAGTAAAAAAAGTTTTTTGGTAGTTTGGTAGGTATAGTACTAAATAGGTAAATTAATTTGGGTAGAATGATCATTTTATTATGTTAGCTTATCCTACCCATGAGCACTCAATGTTTTTCCAATTGTTCCGATCTAATTTTAATTGTGTGGAAAGGGTTTCGTAGTTGTGTTTGTATAATTGCTGTGTTTGTTTTGGTAGATAGATCCCTAAGTATTTTATATTGTCTAGGGTGATTTTATAAATGGTGTTTCTCTTTCTACCTCTTGCTTCTGGGATGTGTTGGAAATATATAGAAAAGCTGATGATTTATATGCATTTATTTTGTATCCTGCAAATTTGGTAAAGTTATTGATTATTTCTACAAGCTTCTTAGTTGATTCTCTAGGATTTTTTAAGTAGACCATCATATCATCTGCAAAGAGTGATAGCTTAGTCTCCTCATTGCCTATTTTGATGCCTTCAATTTCTTTTTCTTCTCTAATTGCTACTGCTAGTGTTTCTAGTACTATGTTGAATAATAGAGGTGACAATGGGCATCCTTGTTTCACTCCTGATCTTATTGGGAAGGCTTCTAATTTATCCCCATTGCATATGATGCTTTGGCTATTACATTCCTGTGGGTTGTCTTCTGAGGATTTACCATAGAGGGTGTTCTATGGGCTCTTTCAGTGTCTATTTTGCCCTCTTGTTCAAAGACATCAGGGCAGTTTTCTTGGATAATTTCCTGTAGTATGATATCTATATTTCTATTTGTCTCTGATTTTTCTGGAAGACCAATAAATCTCAAGTTGCCTCTTGTAGACCTGTTTTCTTGATCTATTATCTTCTCATTGAGATATTTTATATTTCCTTCTATTTTTGTCAGTCTTTTGACTTTGCTTTATTAATGCTTGCTATCTTGTGAGATCATTGGCTTCTACTTGTCCAATTCTAGCCTTTAAGGACTGTTTTCCAGCTATAATCTTTTGGTTTTCCTTTTCATTCTGGTCTATCTGGCTCTTCAAGGCTTCCAGCTGGTCATTTCTGGTCTTCAATTTGCTTATCATTTCATTTGATTTCTGAACCTCAATTTCCACCTGCAAAATTTTACCTTCCAAATTGTTATTTTCTTGCCAGATCTATTCCATTTTTCTCATGATCTCAGATTTGAACTCTTTAAGAGCTTGTGACCAATTTTCATTTTGGGGGGAAGGTTTGGATGTCTTTAATTGTTTGTCCTCCTCTGTTTTTGTGGTTTTTTCTGTGCAGAAGTTATCAAGTGTTAGAGCTTTTTTTCTTGTTCTTTTTGGTGGTTATTTCTTGGGTCTTAATTTTCATCATTAAGCCTTCTACTCCAGATATCTGAATAAAGCAGGCAGATTGTCTTTATATGGAGCTAAGGAGCAGTTTTTGCCTGAGGCTTCTTCACAAGTCTCCTGGCTTCCACTGTCTGCTAGGCCTCTGCTGTCCATAGCCGCTCTCAACCTCACTCCTGTGGCTAAGATCTGAGCTCCCCTGCCTCCTGGGGTCTCTGTTCTAGCTGTTTTCATGGTCAAGCCACCATGGTCCTAATCAGCTGCCCAGAGCCTGGGAATTGGCCCATGCTTGCTCCTCCACCTAAGGTTTTCCCCTGAGTCTCAGCTCGCTGAGTTGCTTCCACTGTCATTTAACAATAATATTCCATTAAGTTCAAATACCAAAACTTATTTAACCATTTCCCAACTGATGGGCATTTATTTTGTTTCTAGCTTTTTATTATTCCAAATTGTGCTGCTCTTAATATTTTAATGTATATGGAACTTTCCTTATTGTCAATACCCCTTTTGCTTGTATGCCTAGCTATGAAAACTTTCAGTCAAAACATATGTCCATTTTCTAGTCACTTAATGTTCATAATTTAAAATTATTTTCCAAAATAATTGGGCCAAATAACAACTCTACCAATAATGCATTATTAGATTGCCTAAGTCTCAAAAACCCTTTCAATATTAAATATTTCTGTTTTTTTGTTATCTTTGCAAATTTGTTGAGAATGATGTGATAGTTGTATTGTATTCATTTCTACTTCTCTCATTATTAGTATATTTGAGCCTCCTCTCATATGGATTTTAAGTTTCCAATTATTTGAAGAACTGTGTGTATCTTTTGACCACTTTTCTCCTGAGGAATGGCTTTTATTCTTATATGTTTGTTTGTCGTCTATATATTTTTGGCTATCAGGACCATGTCAAAGATATTTGGTACAAAGACTATTTGAGTTGACTTTATTCTAGATATGTTAATCTTCTTATTCAAAAGCCTTTCAGTTTCATATAATCAAAAGTATTTATTTTTGTAGTTGTCTCTATCCCTTAATTGTTTAGGAATTTATATGTTGCTCTTATAAGATTGAGCTTGGTGGTCTTGAGACTACTGTGATGGTCTCCCTTAAGGAAAACTGACAATATTTTACAAAGGTTGGTAAAGCTGAGTTCTCCAAATAATACAAGTTTGTGTTTTTCTCTGCTACACAAATCCCAAAATAATCTTTTATCTACACCAACTTGTTTATTCTACAAAATAACAAACCTCAAAATAATACTTTGCCCTGTCATCTCATATGTAATTTCTTCAGATCCAGGGACAACATCGAACACTAAGGTATAGAAATCCTATTCTCAGAAGGGTACTTTGCAACACCCCCGCACTGGAGGTGAACACACAGGAACACACCTTCCTACTTAAAAACTTCCTTCTTACTGAATAGACTTTTGCCTCTGTGTTCTACAGGGCACAGCTGTCCTTATATAAGCAATACTCTATGTTAGTGTGTATACCTGAGTTGTACATTGGGTCTTATTTTTCTTCTAGTCCTTTTAACCTCTTCCCCATTGTTTGTAATAAAACTTTGTCCTAATCTGACTCTCAATTTAAATGTTATTCTTAGCACTTGAACTCAGTAAGGGGTTATTCTGCTAAACACAAACTATTGGATAAATTACCTGGATAAGGACTTAACCTATTGATAGCTACAACTATATTTGAGGAGTAGGAGTCTTTGAGCTCACATGTAGAAAGCAAGAATCAGTAGAAAAACGTTAAATCTTCCTAAGAGAAATTCCCTTATGCCATGAAATTATCACAAAACAAGTATCCATAATAGCGAAATGTATATGATCCACATCATCTATTCTTATTTTCTGATATCATCTTGATTGATGTTTAATAATTGACTATTAAAAATGGTGTGGGATGGATGTTGGCATCAGGAGGTTGACACCATATCTTGGAGGTTCATAAAAATGAACATTTTATAAAAATCCAATGTGGGATCTGGGATGAGTCAATCAATTGACCCAATTATCTGTTTAGGCAGGGTCATGAATTAAGTGATCGTTTGAAGTTCCTTTTGTCCCTATTTTGTAAATGTCCTAGAAATCAGCAGTGTTTTTAAAAGAGTATGGTAAACAATATATACTACACATAAATTATTTTGGTGATTAGTATGAACTCTTGATCAATGGGACAGCAATGGGCAAACATTTTTTAAAGAGGAGGCCAAAGGAAAGGAAATGCTCATCTGTCAGTCTGTTTCTAAGGCAACTCCTTCAAATTTTCATTATATTGTATCCTACTCATTGTATTCATCAGATCAGGAATAAGGTCATGCAGCCGGATAGAACATTTCAGGGGGCTGCATCTGGCCCAGGCTATAGTTTGCCCATCACTGCTCTAGGATGATTTAGGTATTAATGTCATTCTGAGAGATGCTTTCAGGAGTTACTATTTCTTTGATTGTGTGTACTACCCTCTCCCTTGGCTAAGAAGTGTACTGTAGTGGGAAAAGATATTGGATATAGAGCTGGGAGGATTGAGGTTCAAATGTTGAGTCTGTATTTCCAATGTTAAGGAAATGCAGGGTGAAGCAGATTCATTTTACATGAGAATATTCAGGACAAAGTCTATCTACGTTACAGTTGACATAATGATCATTATAACTGAATAATAATGAAAAAATGACTTTTCCAAAGACCTCTTCTAATCTAACCTCACTGAAAATAGATGAAAATAAGATTGGTGATCATGAGGAGGAGGAAGAGAAAAACACTTCAGTAAATCAGTTTGATTAAAATGGGAACTTTATCCACTACTTCTCATATTGACCAAATTCTATCTCTTTCTACACATCCTTCATAGATGATCTACTTAACACACTGAAAAATAATCACATGGTTTAAATACAGAAATAATTCACCAGTCTTTCTGGCAAATTACACTTGATTGGGACAGAAACTAAATGCTACAACTGAGAGCAACTTTAAAGTTTAAAAAAAACTGTAGATAATTCCTTTGCATATAGTTGTAGAAAAAATGTACTCCCACACTATAAACTTAAACAGTAGAGTGACAGAAGGCACACACAAACTGAAGTATCTCCTAGTTTCATATGCTTGGTTTTTTTTTACCATTCCCACCAGTACTACCTCAATTAATAAAGAATCCAAGTGACTTTCAATCCAAGAAATATTTCTTTTCCATCTACAATTGACATTTATAAAATTTATTAAATAAAGAAGATAAATAGGCATTCCCACTCCTGATTTTAAGTAGTATACCTCCTTTTATCCAATTAATTAACTGCAGGAGAATTTTTGGTCAGAGCAATATAGGCACATATAAGTCCAAATTCTAATTATATTATTTAATTTCTGTCAGGAAGAATTATTTAAACTTTACTCACAACATATATCCATATATAGAATTTAATTAATTTAATGCATGCTAATTATTTCAGTGATTATTATTAATTCATGTTCAGTACTATAAGATGTGTTAGGTATGTATTCCATTTTGAGAAATAATTTGGGGAGTGTAATAACTTTCTAATAAATTACTTTTCAGTCTATAAACACAGTAGGGTCTTTGCGTGGGTTAGAACTATAGCTTATTTTACAATATTTCCCTTGAAGGAAAAGATTAAAAAAAAAGTCATTTTCCAAGGGCTATTTCTTGTGAACTGTCTGTACTATTATTGGATAGTTCCAAAATACCTCAAAAAATTTTGATTTAGAGATCCCTTGGCCTACTCTTTCCCACTCTCCTTTTCCTTTTTAGAACTACTTATACAGTAGAAAGGGTACTAGATTTTGTAGTTAAAGCTGTCTCCTTTAATGTTTCCTAGATCACTCTAGCTTTTGTGATTACCTTATGAATTCATGTTGACTCATTTGTTTGCTTGTTGACCATTAACTCTTAATATTTTTCACAAAAATACTGACTATCCGAACTCCCTTCATCCTTTGAATTTTTTGTCTCAAGTATAGGGGTCTATGTTTATTAAGTTTATCTTTAAAATTAATTCATTTTTCTGACTTTAGAAATATTTTATGGTTCTGTTAATTAATGCATTAATTATTCCTTCCAGCTTTCATCTAGATAATTGATTTAAAAAGTTATGAATGGCACAAGAACAAGGAGAAATATGCGGGTCACCCTAATAGATACTTCTATAATTTGACATCAACCAACCAATTAATAATTATTCTTTGTGTTAGGAGTTTGGAATCCTCCTAACTATAACATCTTTGCACATTTGTCTACAAAGGAAATGTGAGATTCTGTTAAATGCTTTGCTACAATCTGAAAATGTTATATCCCCTGAATTCACTGCTACTCTAATTATTTGTGAAAAAAATAAAATGACTTTATTCTATCAATTATTCTTATTGAAGTCTTAATAATTCTTAACGGTTAGAGCTTCCTCATATATTAAATGAATATACAAGTCTAAGATTTTTGGACTTTTAGACTTCTTTTTTGATGATTCCATTTTTTAGTAATTACAGGCAATATTTTTCCTCTCAATATTCTGACTCCTTGCATTTTGGGAATCTATGTCAAGACCAGTGATCAACTTTCCATTTAAGGCATAGTAATGCTCCATTGATTGAATTAAATAATGCAGAATTCTGCTGATGGGATGTGTAGTCAAAACTCAGAAGTGCTATATAACTACATAAGCAGGTATGAATTCCTGAGGAGGCCAAAGCTCTTACCAGCAAGAAATCTTTCTTAGCATTATAATAATGTTGATAAATCTATTTTCTTTTCAGTTTGGTTTCTACCCTTATTAGACTTACAGTCTTTGGTTCTGCTGATAGGAAAGATTATACCTATGTCTTCTATAAACTCAGGATGAGAAATGTCCAAGGGTAGTTTGTTTATTTCTTTGAGATGAAGTCACTGAAGGCAACTAAATGCTCTCTTACAAACTCCTTATTTATTTGTCCTGCATTTCTTGGTCCAAATATAGCTCTATTTGTCAAGGAATAGAAAATTAAAATAACATTTGAATGGTTTTTATTTCTCCTTGTCACCTATTATCATTGTCATTCTACCTGAAGCAACAATCCTAACATTCTTTGATTTACCTCTTATGTCAGACATTGCCTATTGTACTGTGCCGTGCTTTTTTTTAACCATCTTAGATTATCTGCCCTTGTTTCTATATTCTATCCATACCTTTAAGAAATCTCCACTAAATATTTCATAGCATGTCTTCATTGGTTTCTTTATACAGGTCTCCTTGTTCTTCCTCATCAAAATTATTTCTGGTTACAACTCATGAACTTCATTCTTGAGAGGATGTTATCCCTACTGAACTACTTTTTTCAATAGAATTTCAGGCCACCACCAATCACCAGCCAAATCTGGAAAATTTTACTTCTATCATATGTCTTATATCTTTCTCCTCATTTAAGTTCTCACTGCCCTCACCATAATTGAAGACTTCATCTTTTATTGTTGTGATTGCTAGCATTTTATCTGAATCTCATGGTTAATATTGGAAATAAAAACACATTTGGGGTTTGGTCTAAGTAGGTACTACATGTGTTATAAGAGACACAATCACAGACATATTTTAAAAGAAAAGGAGGTGAATTGGCTAGTCAAGAAGAGTGAAGAATAACAAATAGAGCAAAATATAATACACTGCACTAGTACCCAGAGAATATTAAAAGAGTAGAAAGAAGACTTCTAGTCAGTCAATAAATAATAATTAAGTGCCTACCATATTCTAGGAACAATTCTAAACACTGGGAATAAAAAAGAGACAAAAAAGACAGTCCCTGCCCTCAAAGAAGTAGCAAACTAATGGAGGGGAACAACAAACACTTACATACTATATATAGGGCACATAGAAAATAATTAACAGGGAGAAGACATAAGATTTTAGAGGGGTTGAAAAAGATCTTCCTATAGAAAATATAATTTTAGTTGGGATTCAAAAGAAGCCAAGGAAAACATTCAGTAGAAATAAAGAGGGAGAGCATTATAGCATAGAAAAGTCAGAGAAAATTCCCTGAATTGAAAGATGAATTGTTTTATCTGTGTTATAGCAAATAGAAATTTTCACTGGATTAAAAAGTAAATGGCAGATAATAAGGTATAAGAAGACTTGAAAATTAATAAGGGGATTGGTTTTATTAAAGTTTTTGAATACCAAAAGGAGCATTTGCATTTGACCCTAGAGAGGTCACTAAGAATTACTGGCGTTTATTGAATGTAGAAATGGAGTAATATATTGGGAAGGGTGCTTTAGGAAAATCATTTTAGTGACTGAATGGAGGATAGATTGAACTAATGAGAGACCTGAGGCAGGTAAACTCACCAGCAGGTTATTGTAATAATCCAGCAATGACAAGACAACCTGCACTATAATGGTGGCAATGTCAAAGGAAAGAAGGGGGTATGTTTGAGAGATGTTGCAGGGGTGAAATCAATAGGTCTTTGCAATAGATTAAATATGAGGAGGTAGAGGATAATGAGTTGAGAATAACACCTAGGTTGTGAGCCTGAAGACTGAGAGGATTGTTTTGGCCTCTACAGTATGACTAGCATATTCAGTGGATGTCTTATAAAGAATTTATAGAAAGACAAAAAAGAATAATACAGGATATAGGATAAGAAGTCATGAATAAGATGGAATGTGCATGAGAAACAGTCATTGAAGCTCTTATTACCATTTTTTCATTCCTTTTGTTTTTGTTATCTCAACTGAAAGATGAGCAAGCTTTTCCTGGGCTCTTCTTAGAACAAATCAACACTTTTCATCATTTTTGCCTACCTACTTAACATGGGGAGGGGAGAAAACATTTATTAATCAATTACTTTGTGTGCTTAAAAATAGTAATAATATTCATTTAATATTATCTCACTTGATTCTCATAGCAACTCTGGGAGACAGAAGAAATCATGACCCTTATTTTACAATTGAGGTAACTGAGACAAACAAGGTTAAAAGACTTGCACAGGATCACATAATAAATATCTGAGGTCAGATTTGAACTCAGCAGTTCTTGACTCCAGGACCAGTGCTCCTATGTGACTATGCACTCTAGCTGCTACCATAAGTGTACTAGTATCTACTAGAAACATCTCTAGAAATGCAATTAATATATAAATCAACCAAGTCACCATTTTAAATATAATTGTATCTTGTGCCTTTTCAATACTGCTGTTTTACTTCTTATATGTTAGAATGGAGTGGTTACTGATTTTTAATAAATTTAGTGAGTGATAATTGGACTCAAAAGGAACTTCAAAAGGTTATTCAATTCATTCCCCTGCCTTCATATAGGATTGGACGCAGTGATTTCCCTAACCAATTTTGCCAAATCCAACTTTGGAGTTTCATAGGATGTCAGGTCATGAACTTCTTGAAAGAATAATTAAAATTTCAAGTCCCAAATCCTGCTCTGTGCTTTAAAGATCAAGGAAATGCAATGGAATGCACCAGGGCATCTCCACACTCATGCCGCCTTATTAATGGTCTCATTCCAAAACATAAATGTCTCACAACTATTCTCTGGAAATTCATACAATTTGAGTGACAAATGCAAAATTATACAACTGTTGGGAAAGATTGTCAAGCCAGAACATAGGAAGTAATGATTCATTTTAGAAAATAAAATCTGCAAAGGAACATCAGGGAACTTGTTTTCAGCTGCAGTTAGCTTAATGAAATGGTTCTCTAAGTGGATGTTTATTGGAAATCTGTGTTTGGAAGGCTGAAAATAAATTCCATTTTTAAGTTATGATTTTTCTCTCTCCCTCTGCACTTAGAGGACCATTTTATTCAAAGTTGAGCACCAAATATAAATAAGGATTTCTGAACTGCTTTTTAACTGCTGGCATCTGTTAAGTCAGGAAGAAGTCTGACTTAGAAAAAAGCCTAGACCAGGATAGAACAAATGCCAACAACAGGAGATCTTTTATTTATGTTGTACAAAAAAAGTTATGTAACCAGGCAGATTGTTCATCTTCATTCTTTATGATGAGTCTACCAGGCAATATTGCTCGACACTTGGCCAGTCTACAGCCCATTAGATGGTGCTACATTATTTATATGTTAAATTGATTTGAGAGTAAATTAATTATGTATGTTCAACTAAAACCTATCACAGCATCCAGTAAGTTGTCATTATGTAAGTCTCCCCTACTTTTTCCACCTTTAGCCCTTTCTCACTAGGTGCCAGGATTCAGTTTGTTAGTACAATATGAAATGGACAAAAAGTATTAAATTAATAATTTTAGATAATTTAGCATATGATTTACCTGAGAAAGAGGTATTTAGAAGCAGCATGGTACAATGGAAAGAAAAACTGATTGGGAACCAGAGGATCTATTTTTAGATCTAAATTCTGTCACCTACTATCTAGGTGTCTTTGGCCAAGACACTTAACCCATCCAGACCTCATGTTCTTCATCCATAAAGAGAGAGGTTTGGACTATATGACTTTTAAGTTCCCTTCCAGTTGTAAAGCTATAAAGCAATGAATTTCTTAAATACATATATGAATAGATCCATGAACTCATTGGCACAACTACTTCCTCCAACTGGTACCTAAGGTTGCCCTTCTATCCTCATTTGTGTCTCTCCAATCAACCTGTAGAAGACTTTCCTTTAGTTCTTATTTTCTACTGGTAGCAAGAGGCAGCTTGGAATAAATAATAGAGGGCTAGCTTTGGCTTCAGGAAGTCTGGAGATCAAGTTGAACTTTATATATATATGAGCTTATGTGTCCATAGGCAAGTCCCACACTTCTGTCCTGACTTTGGATAACTATTTATGACTTTATGTAAAAAATGAGTTCTGGAGTCACTTAATTGAAGGGAGTTTACACAAAAGGTGTTATCTACAGTTATTCACATGACTGGATTATTTTTTTTCCAGTCAAAAATATCCTTGACAGTTTTCTTAAAAAACAATTTGGTAAAGGTAAAGTTTTAAGTTTCTGAAATAAGAATTCACTAGTTGGTGAAAAATGTTGGGAAAACTGGGAAGCAGTTTGGCAGAAACTAGATATAGACCAATGTCTTATATCACCTACTAAAATAGGATAAAAATGGATATGTGACCTGGATATGAAAGAAGGTAATATAAACAAATTTGAAAAACATAGAACATATTACTCATCAGATTTATGAAAAGGAGAAAAGTTTGTTAAAGAAAAAGAGATAGAAATCATTGGGAAATGTAAAATAGATAATTTTGGATACATTAAATAGAAGCCTACCATTCTTCACTTTATTTCCTCCATGAATTTTTCTCCTTTGTAATCAAACTGTGTCTTGTTTCACTACATGATGAACAGGGAAATATATATTATATGCTAATAAATGTACAACCTATACAATATTTCCTGCCTTCTTGGGGAAGGACATTAAGTGGAAGGAAGGGAAAAACACAATGAGGCAGATTTTTCAATATAACTAATGCTAGAACTTGTTCTTCTTGGGTAAGTATATTTACTATAATTTATAGCATATTTACAAAAGTCATATGTATTATATCATGGTTCTGTTACATATTTTATTGTTACATAGAAAAATAATTTAAAAAAAAAATAAATGTTTAATCATTTCTCAAATCATAGGTCACCATTAGCAACATGCAATTGCTTGCTTATACATGTCTTTTTTTTCTTTGATTGTTATTTTGGTCACCTATATTTGTATTATTTTTTGAGAGCAGGAGAAATGGTCTATCATTTGACCACATGTTATTACCAAGGGAACATGTGCTGAAAAAAATGAACTTTATGACAACAAGCACCTTGAGATGACATTTTTAATATAATCTGAAAATTGCTTTTATTTATAATTATGCATTATAACTTTAAAGAATAAATGTTAGATAACATTCACCATGGGGGAAAATTAATAACAAATAAATTGAATTTATATTTTATGTATTATGAATTGTGTTTATGTGTAATGTTGTATCTTCAAAACTTATGATTTTTCTGGATTAAGTACAAGTATCTTCCTTGATTACAGCAATCAATAAGGGAAGTATATTTTAAACTGCATAAGTCATTTGCACTAAGAAGCAACACACCGTTTTTAATGCTAATAGTATGTAATTCCAAAATTCTTAGGAATTACTGTTGCAAAACTGTATAAAATTAATCTCTGAAAACTTCCTCCCAAGAAAGCTCTAAGTGTAGGAAATATATTTGCCCCACTTTTTTTTTTCTTGTTTCCTATCTCAAGGAATAATTTTAAGTGAGGCAGATGGTATTTCAAACCCTAGTAGAGCTCCACGAGGTATGACTAGAAACAAACAAACAAACAAAAAAAGATTTGGTGTCTGTCTTGGAGGATGGATTAGCTAGTTAGAGGCCAGAGGAAGAGGTATCACAATTTCTTGGAGGGAAGAGGGGAGGCAGTCTTTGGGTCAATAAACATTTATTTTGTACTCTCTATGTGCTAAGAATGGAGATACAAAGAAAGGCAAAATGTCTTTGTTCTCAAGGGGCTCACAGTCTATTATCAGAGACAACATGAAAATAACTATCTATGAACAAGAAATATATATTTATACATATATATATATATATATACACTGAAAATAATAAATAGATGCCAGGGCAAATAATATAAAAAACATATCAACAGATCTGAGAAAGCTTAGTTGAAGAAGTGGTCCCAGGTTTATTCCAAAATTTTTTTAACAAATTTAAGCTTTAAAACTCCACCTTTTTAAAAATTTTTCTGAGAAATATGCAAAATCTTTTAAATGGAAAGTCACTTTCTTCAAAAAAGTAATAATTGTTTCTTTAAAGAAATGGCATTAAAGAGTTGTCCTTCCAGCCAAAATGATAATAGCTAGAATAGGGATACCATTTCTAGTACTTGTGTCTTATCTCTCACTATTCTGTATGTCAGTTTCCAAAGTTACTACCCATAAGAGGGCAATTTTCCATGTTACCATCCAAATGATAGGGCTCATAGTGCATTGGTAGGAAAATCATCAAGATGACATATTATGGTAATAAACATACCCCTGAGAGAAAACTAAAAATTAATCCATTCCACAGGTCTTCAGATGAGTGACAGAGGTTGAAGCCATTATTGATCCCAAACTGAATTTCATGTTACTACTCTTTTAATTCCATCTAGAATAATCTAGTTATTTATTTACTTTATAGCCCTTTAGGTTGGTGTGGCTTATCTCATTCAGTACAGTATTCCTGTGTTTTGAATGACTGGACATTTCTTTCCACTTAAATATATGAGGTGAATGGGGTTACATTTCCAGGGTTGTGCATTTCCATTAAGGATGCACATTGTTCATTCCTGTAAACTGAATCTTTGAACACTCAGTTATTATCCATATATTATATAATCCATTAAATCCTTTCATAATTTTTTCATGGTTGCAACAGCAGATTTTATTACTCTGCCCTCCCTCTAGATCATTCATCAAAAACTTCAATTTCTGTAGGCATTCCAAGAAAAAATGGTGATATAAATTTCTAACATCAACTAAAAATGATTCATAATCATTTTCTTATTTGTACCTCCAGGCATAGTAGAAAATAAAATATCCTTCAGATTCACAGATTTTAAATATATATACTTTCCAGCTAAAACATTGTTATCCTTTTTCTTCACAAGTAAATCCTAGATTTAAGAATATATGGTTCTAGGCAACATAGTGAATAATGAACTATAAAGTTATGGCCCATGTCTTAATTTTATATCTCCCCCAGTGCCTAGTAAAGTGCTTTCTACATTGCAGCTGCCACTAAATAAATAATTGTTGATTGAAAATGAATGAGTGACAGTTTAGTTCACAGTATACAAGTATGTAGAATGGGCCAGAAGAGTTTTCTGTTCCCTTTCCCCCAACTCAAAAAAAAAAATAAGCTTCTTGAGAGCATGGATATTTATCCTTACAGTTCCAGCTTGAATTACATATAATAGGAACCATTTAATTATATTTATTTAAATTTTTAAAGATTTTACATTTTATTTAAATTTTTATCCTGAAATAAAGGAACCCAGGGACAAGGTAATGGCACACTTTCATAGCATATGCTTTGTATGAAGTGCTATATTAATCGCATTTGTTAAAAAGAAATGAAGGAATTGAGGATATATATCTGATTGATCTGTGATCTAATTTGATCTTGTTTCTTTCTTTCTTTATATATCTTCTCTTACTATTACTATCTCCCTATAGATCTTCCTTCTAGACATTAGAGGATGGCTGTTATGTAGATTTTAGGGATAGTATGGATGAAGAAGGGGTCAGGTCCAAGGCCTAAGCCAGCTGTAGTTGGTGAAGGAGGAACACCCACTCCCTCACACTAGCTGTTGCTGTAATCTATCCCTCTTCTCCCTGACAGGCTTTGTTGGTTAAACCTATCAGTGACTTCTTTCTAACAGTTGCCCAGGTTGAGACCTCTTGAGAGTTTAGGTAGATGGTTAATCTCTCTAGGCCCAACCTGAGGTTGGATTAATGGTTAATAGGCTATTGATAGGCTTTGGAAATGATTGAGATCTGACTGCATATTAGTTCTTCCTTCCCAAGGGCTGTGATAGAATAACCACTCAGGAAGGTACTGGTTGTTAAACACTGTATTATCTATTGATGGGGAAAGGATATCAAGGTAATAGGTTTGGGGATTGGAAACCTTATTGCTATGGTTTGGCTACTAAGCCAATCATTGATCAGGACTGGAGAACTTCTAGCCTGGTAGAGGCTTGAGGTCTTCACCCTCTCGCTATCTCTGACTGGACCTGGCCACAGCCAAGCCAGAGAATAGGGAAGGCTATTGATGTATATGTAGATTGATGATCTGTGTATTCTATCAGCTCTACTACCAATAATATTGATGGTTCACTAGCTTTCTCTCAGTCAAGCACAGGATTGATTTGGTTCAAGTCTATCCTCTTCTTCTTCTACCACGCTTCACTTTTCACCTCCCTGTCCCAGTTCTTCCTCCAAGAGAAGTTTGCTCCAGTCACAGCTCTGAGTTCTGAGACCCCCAACTGTAATTCCTAGAAGGTATTTATAGGGTGGGGTCAACTGACTTTTGACCCTGGCTCATGGCACCCTGAGAACATTCAGAATTTTTCAAGTGCCATCCCTGTCAGTCAAGGTGGCATCCAACTTATCCCAGATAATGATTTTAACACATTATAACTATCATCTCATCTGATCCTTCTAATATTCCTGGGAGCTAAGTACTTATCATTTCACAGTTGAAGAAATTGAGTCAGACAGAGGTTTAATAATGTGTCCAAAGGCAATAGTTCATAAATGTCTAAGATCAAATTTGAACTCAAACCTTCCTGATTTCTACTACTCTAATCATTGTGTTATTGGCTTAATGAAGTAATGACTGAAGTCATTATTATCACTAACCCAAATGCTTACATACTGATGGTAGACAAAAGGAATGTATTAGAAAAACTCAAACAGAAAAGATGTCTGCTTTGACTTAGAAAACCACAAATTAACACTATATACCTCATATTGTGTTTTTAATGGTTTTGTTAAACATCTTACAATTATAGTCTAATCTTATTATGGTCCCCTAGCAAATTCCTCCAACTATGAAGAATTTTATCAGAAAAGTGTCAAACTATTTTTTAAGAGGCTATTCCAGTGATGTAGTGAGAATGAAAATCTGCTGATGTGCCTCCCTACTCTCCTCAGAGTTTTCCACATGGCAAGCCTTGTCTATAGGTAGAGTGAACATTCTCCGCATGGGATAGATGCATGAACTTGGTTTCTAAGAGCCCAAGGGGACATACTTTGAGCCTGAAAAATAAAATTTGAGACCGATCCTCTATGTGGCCTTTGGAAAAAATCTCAATTTCTCTCAGACTTTGTTTCCTCATCTACAAAATGAAGGAGTTACAACATGACCTCTAAGACTCTTTTCAGTTTCAATGCTATGATATATAGTGCTAGGGGCCTGAGAGAGAGATAAAGATGAATTAGACGTTCTTTCTCAGAAAGGGCTTACAATATAATGTGATGTGTATATGTGTGGGTGTGTTTTTAGACTAGATATGTGAATTTCTGAGCACAGAAAGCTACTTGTGAGGAAACCTCCCTCTGTTGACATGGAGAGCACTTTTTCTGTAATTTATAATCCTACAGTTTCTTGAGACACAGAGAGGTCGAATTATTTTCCCAGAATCATATAGCCAATATACATCAGAAGTAGGATTTGAATCCAGGTCTTCCTGACTAGAATCATCTTTCTTAAAGGGATCTATGATCCCTTTAATAATCATATATATGATTAAGTGTATATAAAAATATATACATATTTATCTATAAAGAAATTAATTACCATATTTCCTCTTCCCCTTACACTTTGCTTCTAAATTACATTTCTCTTTTTTTCTTACAAGATATAAATACTTAATTGTGTATCTATCGAAGCATGTTATACTTATATCAATCTAACACTGGTTTAATATTTGGAATCTATTTTCCTAATAATGACTTCATGTTTGTTCTTCCTAGGAACTGGTGTTTTAGATGGGGAATCACTCAAAGATAGGCATAATATCTATATCTACATACAGCAATTATTTCTATGAGTTTAACAATTTTGCCTAAGTAGTCAATTCACTTTTTAAGACATCTAACCTTAGTTCATTTAACAAACTTTTATTAAGGACTTGGTAAGTTTCAGACATGACAGGGATGGAAAGAGATAACAAGACAACTATAGCATAATCCTTCATTTTAAAGAGTTTAGCCAATACTTAAGGATTAAAGAGAGATATCTATAGAACAAAGCATCATATACATGTAAGAAAGATATGAAGTCCAATGAGAGGAAGGACAGATTATCTCAAGCTGGGAGGACTCAGGGAAGGATTATGAATGCTTTCCAGTGACTGTGAAGACAATGGTGACAATACCCATTATCTGGATTCATCTGACTAATAAAGATGATCTCAAATGCACATAAGTCATTAAGATACAATTTCTCCAGATCTTGAAAGAATTTTCTGTGTGCCCAAAAGAAGCCAAAGAATAATTTCATCTATTTAGCAATCTCACTTCTTTGAAAGTAAAGGATTAACAATTCATGCATGTTGCATACCTGCAGAGTTCAAGTATCAGCAAGCTTTCTGAAGCTTCATATATTAATCTTCTTTCTCTAGAAGAAGACAGAAAAATATTATTTATATTTTGATGGTGCCTAACCATTTGACCTGGTTTGTGCAGACATCATCAACCAGGAACCAGGAAGAAGCTATGATAATAAAGGTGCTATGGAAAAAAATAATTCTCAGTATATGAGTTCTCAGTTAAAATTCACTCTGATCAAGATTGGGACATTGAAATGTTGTCCTTAGCAAGAATTGAGATGACTGAAGCCATTCCTCACCACCCTTAGAAATATCCACTATCAGTAATTCAGCTGCATCTGAGAGAATATGCTATAAGCCTTCTCAGCACTAACTTTAGTCTATACTTAACTGATATTTAGATGAAAATTATATTTGCTTGTTGACTGAACTTTGGAATTTCAGAAGTTGTAGTCATAACTTTATGGGTCTCAGTTAATAGATAGATGAACTAAAGGAAAATTAGTTGTGTCAGCTCAAAAAAGGTCTAAGGGAACCAAGTGGAAATATGATGTTTTGTTTCTTTGTCAAGAACATTATCTAAGTAATAGAGTTTTGCTAAAATATCTTGGAGTTTGGGAATTGCACTAGACATACTAAAGGAAGGCTATTCCCTACCAGTTTTGAAAGGCTACTGTACAACTTGTCTGTGTACAAAATATCTGAACAGTAATGTAATACAAAAGAAATGCATTTATTGAATGAGTGAGTGAGTTCAAGATCTGAAATTATCTATTGCTATTGGGAAATTGGTCATATTTCCTGATGAGCTAAACAGATTTTGAGAAGAGTCTACTTACCTATTATTGAGAAACTACTAGACCTAATAATAGCTCAGAAGATGATGATATTAGAATTTGTATTGGTACCTACCAGGGATTGAATGAACTCAACAAAGTACATCCCAACCTTACAGAGACCTATGAACAGACAAAGAGGAAGGCTAAATGAATCCAGATATAGGTCCTGTTCAACTTAATACTGTGTTAGGGGTGGAGCCAAGATGGCAGCTTAGTAGCAGCAAAAGCTGAAACTGCTGACAATCCTTCCAAACAAATCTTTAAAAAGTGCCTCAAAATGACAGAAGTACAAAACTAAAAGCAAGACAGAGTGAGGGGGCTTTCCTGCTGAACACAACTTGAAAGGTAGTCAGATAGAATTGGTTTTCACAGGATAAGAGGGAACTGGAAGCTAAAATGAAATCAGAGGAGAGCTGACCAAACACCAACAAACACACACACACACACACACACACACACACACACACCTACTATGCCAGGTTCTGAACCTGGGCATAGGCCAACTTCAGGATCCCAGGATCCAGACAACAACAACAAAAGATCACTTGAGCCTCATCCTTTGAAATTCTAGGCCCTGACACAAGCCTTCAGTGAGCCCAGAAATTCATAGTACTTGGCCCTTTCAAGCCTGCACCACGGTGGTGAAAACCTAGCCCCAGGGCAAAATAGCTCACTGTGCCAAGCTCTACAGACCATCAAGAAAGGAAACAGAATCATCAGTTTTCAGAATTTCCAGTCCACAGGCCAAAAAAGGCTGGGAAAATGAGCAAGTGTCAGAAGAAATTCCTAACCAGAGAAAATTTCTATGGTGACAAAGATCAAAGCACAGAATTGACAGGGGTTGGTGAGATCTAAGCAATCACATGCAAAACTTCAAACAAAAATGTAAGTTGGTCTCAAGCACTGAAAGAGCCTAAAAAGAAATTAAAAAATCAAATAAGACAGGTTGAAGAAAAATACAAAGAAAATGGGGGGAAAAGAAATGAAAGTAATGTAAAAAATATAACAACTTAAAGAGTAAAATTAGTCAAATAGAAAAAGAGGTACCAAGATCCAGTGTAAAAAGAGCTCCATAAGAAGTAGAATGGATCAAATAGAAAAGGAGGATCAAAAGGTCATGGAAGAAATTCTGTCTTTAAAAATTAGAAGTGGAAAAATAGAAGCTAATGACTTCATGAGACACCAAGAAACAATAAAACAAAATCAAAAGAATTAAAAAGTAGAAGAGAATATGCAATATCTCATTGGAAACAAAACAAATGACATGGAAAATAGATCCAGGAGAGACAATTTAAGAATTATTAGATTACCTTAAAATCATGACCAAAAAACAAAAGGCCTAGATATCATATTACAATAAATTATTAAAGAAAACTCCCAGAGTATTCTTAAATAAGAGGGCAAAATAAAAATTGAAAGAATACATAGATCATCTCCTGAAAGAAATCATCAAATGACAACTTCTGGGAATATAATGGCTAAATTCAAGACAACCCAAGTCAAGGAGAAAATACTACAAAAAGACAGAAAGAAATAATTCAAATATCATGGATCCCTAGTCAAGATTACACAGGATCTGGCAGGTTGCAAATTCAAGGACCAAAAGTCTTAGAATATGATATGCTGGAAGGCAAGGTAACTAGGTTATAACCAAGAATGACATAACCATCAAAATTGACTATATTTCTTCAGGGAAAAGTATGGTCATTTAATAAAATAGAAAATTTCCTAGTGTTTCTGAAAAAAAAAGGCCAGATTTAAACTTAATACTCTGTGGAAAATGTATGTAAGAGCGTATACCAACGGCTTGGGTTATTCTCAAGCAAAGGGTTGTGACTGATTACCTGACCCTTAGCCCTGCTGCAGCAGTAGGTCCTGACTTTTCCTGCTGCTTTGTATTCCATTTCCAGCCTGGTGCAATAGATATTTCATACCAACCTTCTGAAGGTGTTTTAGTTTGAACAATTATTTCACTCAGTCTTTTTGTGGGTTATGGTGCTCCAAATTCATTTTGAGGCATTATTTCATAGTTCTGGAGACAGCAATCTGGTAGAGATTAGGTCTATGACCTTATCCCTCATTTTGACTTTACCACAATGTTCTTTATTTTTCAAACATCAGTTCTACCTATTTCTTAATCATATCTCCTTTACCACTTACCCTTCTAAATTATTTCTTATTATTTATATTTTTCAGTCTTTCCCTATCCATTAGATCCTGAAAGAAGACGGTAGCAGCAACAGCAGCAATCTAACAGGAAACTAGGTGCTATAGGGGATAGAATGCCAATTTTAAAGTAGGTAGACTCATCTTCCACAATTCAAATCTCACCTGGAGAGAAGATTATACACAGCAATAGAAATATTATTTGAAAAATAATATGTGTCTATTTACAGAGAAAAAACTTATAAATAGAAACAAACAACTCAATTTTATATATTTATATATCTTTTTTTGGTCAAATAATGCCTTCTCTAGTGCAATGAGATGAAGAAATGAGGTACTTGAGAACTTTAATGTAAGAAACAAATGAACTAATTATTTTTAAATCTTGTCTTAGATACTTACTAGCTATATAACTCTGTTTACTTCAGTTCCTCATGTATAAAATGAACTGGAGAAGAGAATAGAAAACCAGAATATTTGCCCCCTCAAAAAAACAACAAAAAAATATAAATGGAATCATAAAAAGTCAGATATGACTTAAAATGACTGACCAAGACACTTTAACCTCTATGAAACTCAGTTTCTTCGTTTATAGAATTGAGATGATAATAGTACCTGCCCTCACAGGGTTATTTTAAGGATGAAAGGAAATAAAACATAACAGATATTTGTAAGTCATAAAGCATTGTGTAAATTAGGCTTTTAATGTTATTTTTAACATTATTAAAACCCAAAATTAAATAGTAAATAAATGGCGAGAGCAATTAAAAATCAGAGTTACAAAGGACTTCACCAAATTATACTTGAAAAAAAACCTTACTGTAACATACCAAACTAAAGTCGAAAATGAAATCTCTGGAGATAGTCCAGTCTACTTTTATATAGTTTTAAATATTAGTACTTTTTAAGAAATAGTAACACTCGATTTTGATCTTCATATTTTCTATTCATTTTTCCTTGCTCAGCATGTGGGATCAAACACAGCAATTTGAATCCCCCTGCTATCAATTTCTGTCCCCCCTCCACTGGCCCAGTCTTCTCTTTTCATAGTGGACCACCTGCAGCCCTTATCCAATCCTTCTGGATGTCCTCCTCTGGATACTCTAGACCAGTGGTTCCCAAACTTTTTTGGCCTACTGCTCCCTTTCCAGAAAAAAATATTACTTAGTGCCCCTGGAAATTGTTTTTTTTTTAATTTTAATAGCAATTAATAGGAAATATAAATGTATCTGTGGCCATCACCACTCCCCTGGATCACTGCAGCACCCACCAAGGGACAGTGGCGCCCACTTTGGGAATCACTGCTCTAGAGGTTAACAATGACTTCTTTAAAACTTTGGAGCTCAGAAATGAAGACAATATTTCTGATTTAATCTGACTGGAGGAGATCATGGAAGTACAATATATTCTCTTAGTCTGAGGTGCTGTGGCTCTCTTAATATAATCCATGAATGTAACTCACAAGTCTTTAGTTATAACTTCTCTCTGTTCAATTAAGAGTTTTCTGTGTGTTCAGCACTGAGCTAGGTTCTATGAGAGATAAAAAATGTAATTCATTATATGATTCCTAATCTCAAATCTTTCCCACTTTAGCTGAGGAGAGAGAATTAAAACATATCACATAACTAATGAGCAACAAGAGGCAACAGTAATAGGACTTTTTGCTAAATGTTATTGCATTAAACAGAAACAGGGCGGGGGGGGGTACTCTTGGCTTGAGAAAGTTCCTACTCCTGAATATTTATTATTCATTAAATATATATGAACATATTTCAAGGAAAGAATGTATTCCTATGCATATTTGCATTATTCAATTTGGAATGAGGAAAGGTGAGGGCAGGATACTACTCAGCCCCTGGTTGCTCCCAATTCCCTTAAATCATAGAGAGAGCCAATGAACTGTGATGAATGTTCTACCTCCGAATGAGCAATTTGGCCAAATCCCCACTAGCATCTGTGCTCCCAACAATAAACCTTTTGTCTTCTGCGCAGTCAGATGCCACTGGTGATTGCAAGGCAGCTTGAGTGTGCATTGGCAGAGCCTGGGTAAGAAGGTGGGGAAGTTTGGAATGGTATGTTTTTATAGCTATCTGCATAAGCTAGAGAAAAGGCAGGATGCCCAAAGGATGGGAATGCACATTTTGGCTCTCTTTTTGACTTCCTGAGTAACAGCAGGAGATAAATCACTCAGGCTTATTTTCTCAATTAAGGACAAATACATCCATCCATCCACCTTTGTTCAACCACTTAAACACCAAAATACAGGAACAATTTGAATAAACTTCCAATGAACTTATATAAACTGTATATCTAAGAAATAATAATGATGATTAGGAAAGTGAATTGTTTGAAGTAGATAAGGATTTGATACTGAGCAAAGGGGAGACAATTGAACTCAACTTTTTGCTTCAATTTTCTCTACTAAAGTGAATCATACCTATATCAGAAGAATATAACACTATCTAATTAGACATTGAGACCAAAGGTAAATGACAAAAAATAATAGAGTTCCTAGCTTCTCTTGATGAATTCTTGTCATTGGTCCCATATAAAAGGTTAAATAAATATATGATAGGTGTCAATGATTAGACTATGGATATGAACTTTAAAAAATACTGGGGAACAGGAAAGAACTGTGGGACTTGGGGGATAAATGTTTGCCTGAGTTTTAGAATAAAGACTTCTACAAAATATAGACAAATGAACTTTACTGCTTTCCTTCGAAAAAACTCTAGAATTAATTAATAAAAAATGGTAAGCAAATATCTAGAAAAGGGAATAAAGAGACAACATGGATGGTTTTATCAACAAAAAGTTTTGCTGAACTTGCATCATTTCCATTTTGAACAGTGTTATTAATCTTAGAAACCAGGAAAATAGTTACAAATACTGTACCTCGATTTTAGCAAACCATTTGACACTCTCTCATACTAATATAGTAAAGCTATCACATCATAAAGTATGATCTAAGTTGCAATTTCTACTTTTCCCATAACCACATAGGTTATGTGAAGCCTGTTCCCAGTCATATGGTGGCCTTAGTGATTAAAGAGCTTTACATTTATTATAATAGGGTAATTATTTGTGTGATTTGGTTCTTTTTTCCCTGTCCCTATGCCATAACAGTGGCAGGATGCTGTGTGTTTGGCCTTTTTTGGGCTATGATTTTTTTGTGTGACAAATAGTTTGCACTTTGCTTTGATTCTTCCTGAAGAGGATGAAGAATAAACAGGGTCTTCCTGACTTCAACTTACTTTTATCCCCACACAGAGTAAGGAACCAACTAGATGAGCTTAAGCTTGGACCACTGATGGCCAGAAATGGGCCACATTACCTACATGGTCCCCAGAACCAGGAATGGCAACTCAAAACATGCTCTATGGAAGGAAGAAGAGCAGGGAGAATGATCTTCTCTATGCTCATAGAAAATATGGGTAGGCATGATTAAAATGATAGCCAAGTTAGTAAGTTTAGAACTGGATGAATGACTAGACCACTGAGAATTCATTAGAGTCAATGTCACTATAGAAGAACGTTTTTAATGGAGTCTCCCAGGAATTTGTATGTTGCCCTATACTGTTTAACATTTTTATGAATGACTTTGATCAAAGCAGAAATGGTGTGTTTATTCAGTTAGCAAACAAGTGACTAAAAGGGACTTTGAATCAAGGTCAAGTTCCAAAAAGATATAAAACAGATTATAACATTGGGCCAAACATGATGAGGAAGTTCAACATGAAGAAATATAGTATTAAGCTTAAATTCAAAAAGACAATTTCATAAAGCTAATATGAAAAACGTGTGTTATATAGAAGTTAATCTGAAAATTTGAGGATTTAATGGACTACAAGCTATATATGAGTCAAGAATGCTATGCGGTAAAAGAAAATAATAACAAGCTAACATGATCTTAGGCTACATTAAAAGAAGCATTGTATATATGGGACCGAGGTGATATTCCTATTATACTTGAGTGTTATGTTCAGTTTGGAGCATCGCATTTTAGGATATCAATAATTATTATTAATTAGCAATATAAAAATCACAACTCTGAGGTTCTGCCTCACACATATCAGACTGACTAATACAAAAAAAAAGAAAATGGTAAATTTTGAAGGGGATGTGGGAAAATTGGATCACCAACACTCTATTGGTGGAGCTGAGAATTGATACAACCATTCTGGAAAACAATTTGAAACCATGCCCAAAGAGCCATAAAACTGTGAATACCCTTTGACCAAGCAATACCACTACTAGGTCTGTATCCAAAAAAGAACAAAGATAGGTGTAAAGGATCTACTTATACAGAAATATATATAGCAGCTTTTTTTTGTGGTGGCAAGGAACTGAAAACAAAAAGGTTATCCATCAATTGGAGAATGGTTGAAGAAGTTGTGATATGTGCTTGTGTATAATTAGAATTTGCTCCCCAGAAACTCTCTTTCCCAGTTTCCCATGTTCCTTCTCTACTTAATGGGCTAATGTAGGGAGGATATAAGTTTTGTGTAGCTCCTCCTTCACCCTCTTCTCCAGGAAATGTGGCTGGTAGAGGTGGGGTAAGGTGAGAGGCAGGAGAATTTTACTCAGGTATTTTTTACTCAGGTTTTACTTTTGTCCTTTTATTTCTTCTACTTCAAGTGATTATTAATAAATCTTATAAAATATAATACTTGGAGCTATTGGATATTAATTTTAATCTTACACTTGTAACATAATACTATTGTAACATAAGAAATGAGAAATGAGATAATCACAAAAAATCTTGGAAAGACATATGAAGTGATACAAAGTGAAGTGAGCAGCCCCAGAACACTGCCTACATTAACAACAATAATGTATGATGATCAACTGTGAATAACTTAACTATCATCATCAAGGCAAGAATCCAAGACAACTCTAAGGGACTCATGATGAAAAAGACTATCCACTACCATTATCTTTAGGTTTCTGGATTTATTGCAAGCTCAATAGTGACCTTACCAAATAGTAATGAAGCTCCCACACACATACTTTTCTGGGTTTCCTCTCCAAATATGTACCCATTCAAGCAGGTTGGGTCCTATGAGGTCTGGCTACTGCCAAAGTCCTGGGGGATTAACCCTGTGTTTGGCCACACCTCCATTAATGAAATAAGCATGCAAGATATGGACTAAACTTAACTAAGATATGGACTAAAAGAGAAAAAACAGTAATTACACAGCATTCTATCCATAAATCTAAAGTTCATTCACCCAAAACATAGTATATGTAAAGAAATTAGGCATTAATTTCAAGTTCCATGATAATGAGACACACATAAAGGTAATACATGTGGTCAAGAAAGGAAGGAAGGGAAAGGGAACAAGCATTTTTTAAGTACCTATTGTGTGCCAGGTACTATGCTAAACAGAACAAATATTATCTCATTTCATCTCCATAAGAACCCTGTGAGTTAGGTGTTATTATTACCCCCATTTTACAGTTAAATAAACTGAGGCAAGCAGAGGCTAAGGAACATACCAGGGTCACACAGTTGGTAAGTTCCGGAGGTCAGATTTGAACTCAAAGCAATTTACAACTCTGGAATTACAAGTCTCAACATCTTTTCTCTTTCCTGGTGATCTTCCTCACAAGATTCACTGATAGTTGTAGCAGATGGACTAGGCTAAGCTGCTTCTAGATTGAGTTGTTATAAAAATGGAATCAGGTCATTCCACTGAAGAGTTAGCAATCCAATGCTGTAGGGCCAGGCTTCTGTCATCTGGAGTACTGCTGAGCTCTTTCAGAAAGGGAAAAGACACTTACTCTAGACCCATGGTGATGAACCTATGGCATGTATCCAGAGGGGACACTGAGAGCCCTTTCTGTGGGGACACATGCTGTTGCCCCAGCACAGTTCACCAGAGTTCGTTACTAGAAAGCCAAAGGAATGTGAGGTTAGGCTGCTTCCTCCCCCTCTCCAAATGCTCCTGAGGACATTTCTCATATAACTTGTTCCTCTAAAGGGTTCACCATGACTGCTCCAGGATTTGCTAAAGCTATTAGAATTCAGCTCTCTCAGACAAACTCAGGGATTCTTCTCTACCTCTGAGGCAGCAGGTGACAGTACAAAGAAATATAGTCTTCTATTTTCTTTGTTGTTTCTGTTTTTTTTTCTTCCAAAACATCTTTCTTAGTTCCAAGACGTTCCTCTTGAGTAAACTTCTTGACTTTAACTTGTGATCAACCAATACATTTAAAATATATGCAGGATTCCGGGTTAAGATGGCGGCAGAGTAAGAAGCAGCTCTTAACCTCTCCTGACCGAAACACACAAAACTCCTCAAGGGGACATAAAAACAAGTACAGACGAATGGAGGAACCCCACAACAGGTCAAAGCGTGGAAGGTACGTGGAATCGAGACATTTCCAGGCTATAAAGGGCTCTCACTAAATCTCGGGCTGAGCAACCGCCCCACCACCACCCCCTCCAAACACAGCACCTATAGCACGGAACCCAGCTAAAAAGAAATAGAGCAAGTTTGGGGCACCCATCGAGTCATTGGCAGCTCCGGGGCCTGTTCCTGAGAGCAGCAAGATCTGGGACCCCAATAAGCCAAAGAACGCAAGCGAAATCTGAGTGCGGGAGCAGAGAGTGGACGCCGGGCGCGCAGAGCGCACAGGCACGGGCAGAGACATGGGTGGAGGCAGACACAGCCAGGAACTAAAGCTCTGAAAACCTGAGTGGGGAACCAGTGCAGACGGGTATACGACTGTGGAAGCAGCGCCCTGAGACTTATAAAGGAACCTCCTGCAGAGGATCAAGCAAGGGGGTCCACCAGGGGGCTTGACCTTGTTAAAAACCAGAACTCAGACCTCAGGAGCCAATAGACCGCGGACAGACACTGAGCGCGAGGATAAACCTGAGAAGCTGCTGGGCTAATGATGGCTACCCAGACTCAGGAAACTCAGAAGAGAAAGAATAACAACAAGAAAAAGAAGCCTCTAACACTCGACAACTTTTACACAGAGAAAATCCAGACAACTGAGCAAACAGAGGAGGAGAACAAACAAGCATCTGGAACCTCCTCAAATAAGGAAAACTCCTCACAAGCTATGGAAGAGTTCAAAACTGAGATTTTGAGGAAAATGGAAGAGATCTGGCAAGAAAATAACTGTTTAAAAGGTAGAATCTTGCAACTGGAAAGTGAGGCTCAGAAACCAAATGAACTGATAAGCAAATTGAACACCAGAAATGGCCAGATTGAAAAGGAATACCAGAAGATTATGGCCGAAAACCAGAAGATTATGGCCGAAAACCGAAAGATTATAGCCGAAAATCAATCCCTAAAGGCTAGGATTGAGCAAGTAGAAGCTAATGATCTCTCAAGACAACAAGAACAAATAAAACAAAGTCAAAAGACTGAAAAAATAGAAGGAAACATGAAATATCTCAATGAGAGAGTGACAGACCAAGAAAACCGGTCTAGAAGAGACAATTTGAGAA